>NC_056739.1:900183808-900436308 GCF_019279795.1 Protopterus annectens
TTTCAGCAGTACCTTTGCTAGAAGAGGCAGTGGAGGAAAGGCATACACTGTTAATGTTTTCCAACTGAATGACAGGGCTTTGCACGCTTGTGGATGGAATGTCCTTGTGCAAAATTTTTGAAGTTGGTAGTTTTGGGGGCTTGCAAACAGATCTATATCTGGGCGTCCCCATTTTTGAGCTATCATTGCAAATACTTGTGGATCTAGTTTCCACTCGTGTGGATCCATGATGTTTCTGCTTAGGTCGTCTGCCAATGTGTTTTTCTTTCCTGGCAGGAATTGTGCTTGTAATTGAACCTGGTAAGACAGTGCGGTGTTCCACAAGGTCATTGCTTGCCTGCATAGAGGGTAGGAATGTGTGCCCCCTTGCTTATGTACCACATTACTGTGGTATTGTCCGTCTTTATTATTAGTTGTCCTGGGTGTAAGAGGTCCTTGAAAACTGTTAGGGCATTCTGTACTGCTAGCATTTCTTTTTGATTGATATGCAGATGCCTCTGATCTGTAGTCCATTTGCCCTGAATGCACTGTCCTGCCAAGTGTGCTCCCCAGGTATACTCCGATGCATCTGTTGTCATAGTTTGCCTGGCTGTGGGTAAGGTGAAAGGCTGACCCTTGTTGAGGTGACATACCTGTGCCCACCACAGAAACTCCTGTTGAAGGCAGGGAATGAGTGGTATCATTGTTTCCAAGCTGTGCCTGTGCTGAGTCCATACGCTTTTCAGGTACCATTTTAGTTTCCTCATATGCAGTTTTGCAAATGGTATTAGTAGTATGCAAGATGCCATGAATCCCAAGGCCTGCAGAATTTTTCTTGCAGGGAGTTGGGTTTTTGTTGCCATTATTTTGAAATACTGAGTCAGCTGTTGTTGCTTGTCTGGCGTGAGATAAGCCATCTGGGCCGTTGTATTCAACCTGGCACCCAGGAATATTATGTTTTGTGAGGGCACTAGTTTTGATTTCTTTTCATTTACTGTGTACCCTAGGCAACTTAGAAGGTGTTTGACAAATGCCAGATGCTTTAAAAGAATGTCCTTGCTTTCTGCTTGAATAAGGCAGTCGTCCAGGTATGGCTATATTTGAATTCCTCTTTGTCTGCAGTATGCAATTACTGGTGTCAGGCATTTTGTGAAGACCCTGGGCGCAGTAGATAAGCCAAAGGGCAGTGCAGAGAATTGATAATGCGTTGAACCTGCAATGAAGCGGAGGTATCTTCTGCAATTTTGTCTGATAGGGACATGCAGGTATGCCTCCTTGAGGTCCAAAATTACTAGCCAAGCATTCTTGCCCAGCATGGGAAGAAGCTGCTGTAGTGTTAGCATCTTGAATTTTGGTACTTGCAGATAGGTGTTCAGAATTGCAAAGGTCCAGAATGGGTCTCCATGCTTTGTCCTTTCTTGGGACTAAAATGAGTCTTGAGTAAAATCCTTGTCCTTGCTCCTGTGTAGGTACCTGTTGAATAGCTCTCATGTCCAGGAGAGCTGTAATTTGTTTTTGTGCCTCTGCCCATTGATTTGGTGGCAGGTTTGGCATTCTTTTTATCCTTGGTAAGGTATGAAAATGGAATCTGTATCCTTGAGAGACAATGTTTAGGACCCATTTGTCTTTTGTGATGATGTGCCAGTTGTCTGCAAAAAATGCTAATTTTCTTCCCAAGGGAGCTGCCAGGAGAGATTTGCTTGGTAGTTTGAGGACTGAGTCATTGTGCTTGTCTTCTGCTAGCTTGGGGCCTGTCTTCTCCTCCTTTCTGGGTAGCAGTACCCCATTGCCGAGGTTTGTAAGGGCCTTGTGACTGACCTCTGCCCCTTGGTCGTCTGTATTTGCCCCTCTGTGATCTGTCAGAAGCTGGAAAGGACCAGGTTTTTGTTGGCCAATTTCTGCTGAAACGAGGGGGTTGTACCTGCAAAAAATCCTTGACCGTCTGCATAGACTTTGCCTTATCCTCCATTTTCTTTGAAACCTCTTCTGCTTTGACACAAAGTAAAACATCTTGCTGTAAAGGTGCATCCAATAATTTTGCTTTAACATGATCAGGAAGGGTTTGATCTTTTAACCAAGCATGTCTACGTATGACAGAGCCAGTCACAGCTGCTCTACAGGAAGCTTCCAATGAATCAAATCCACATTGTAAAGTATGTTTGCCCACCTGTTCAGCTGCGTGCAATAGATCCTGCATTTCCTTGAATTCAGACTGTTCAGAATGTGTGCTCATTTTTTGTTTTAATTGAGACATTAGGAATTGTTGATATTTCAGCATGTGAAACTGACAATTTAATGCTCTCATAGCCAGAGTTGTTGAGGTGTATATTTTCTTTCCCCATCTGTCTAGGGCTCTGGAATCCCTTTCAGAGGGCACAGGATTTTTTAGCCATAGAAGCTTTAGCTCCCTTAGGACCCTGGGAAATTGTTTCTGGGTCAGCCACAGGGCTTTTATAAAGGAATTTGTGTGAGTCAGGTACTCTGTAGTATCTGTCTGGTTTGGCTGGAGCAGGAGGTAGAGAGTCTGGATTTAGACTAGACTCCAAGTAAACATCATCCACAATATCTAAAACTGGAGGGATAGCAAGAGGTCTGTGCTGGGGTAGTAAAAGGAACTCTCGGAGCCTTTTCTTAGAATCAGAGTAGTCCTGGCCTTCCCAGTGGAAATGTTCCCTCATGGTATGTAAAGTTTCCCCAAAGGAGTAGTCTTCAGGGGGAGATGCTGAGGGAATAAAGTCTTCAGCATCAGAGTCTTCATAAGGTGGAAAAGTGTAATCCTGTTCCTCAGAAGAATCTGAGGAAATTGAAACCTAGTCTGAGGAAGCATAATCCTCCTCTTGTCTTGGTCTTTTATCAGAAGGGGGATGGGAACACCTGATTAGGGTAATCAAATCTTCAGCCATCTTAAGCATCTGTTTCTTAGGCATGGGGCCTTGAACTGTAGACTGATGTACAGTCTTCTTTGGTTTTAAAGGAATTTTAAGCTTAGCATAAGATTTAATGGTGAGTGTAGTCAGTCTGAAGACACCTTCTGCAACCGAAGGTGCTACCACTGCACCGGGGTCTACTTCTGCTCCGGTATCGGAAGGGCCTAATGAAGATGGCTGTGTCGGCCTAGTAGACTCCGCTTGAGAATCCGCAGCTGTCTGGGGTTCCAGTTCTGCGGTCGTCAGTGGCTGCGTAGGCGCCTCGCTGAAAACCGGAGAACCGGCGACAGGCCCAGCAGAGGCCTTGGAATCTGGCTTGTTCCTAGGCTGCCTGTCCTTATCCTTGCATTTTTTATGCATGCCGGTCGTCGGTTGCTCCGACGGCATGATATAATTAAATTTCCTACCAAAGTAATGTCATGCGAAGTCAAAACGGCGTTTGATAGTTCGTTTATTAAACCTAGCACAAAACCGACAACCTGTGACGTCGTGGTCTGGGCCTAGGCAAGGAATACAATAGGAATGGAAGTCCTTATGAGGTATTTGCTTCCCACAAGAAATGCAATTGTTAACTTTTTCTGACATCGGACTGAGGCAAGAAAAGGTTCCCCAACGGGGTACTTAGCTTTATTGAAGACTTCGGACTGAAATTCTAATCGAAAATCTCAGGTGTCGGCCAACCTGCACTTGCGAACTGCTTCTGCTTCGGGCACCGCGCAGCAAGAAAGACAGAACAAAATGGCGTTGGATGCCTCTTATATACTCCTGGCGCACTGACGTCAGGGAAGAAGCGACAGCAACCGACGCCGGACCAAGACTTTGGAATTCAGGCCGACTGTGGGACCGCCTGATGGCAGGATAGCCCAAGTGTGATGACTGCAGCAGGGTAACACGATGAACATCAATTGTTAAAATCAATTGTTTTCTGTTGAGAATGTGGCATTATCCTTGGAGAAGGTAGCATGCTGCTCAGTGCTAGGCTCATACATGCCTGAGACACACAGTCAGCAAGCTCATTTATGTCTTCCTTCATATAGTTAAGGAAGGTACATCTCGTCATTAACATCCACATGGACTGTGACAGAGTTATACTGCTACTGTGGTTCAATGCCCTGAGTGCCTGGGTGGCATGACAGTTCCTAGCCCTGGAAAGGCAGCTAACTGTGACTTTCTTCTTACTCAGTCTGGTGAGGGGTCATCAGTGTGCTTCACAATTGAATCAACAATGACCAGAAAATATGGCTATGTACTGATTTGCCTTAAGGACTTAGCAGTAGAGGCATTGGATACATTGTTACTATGTGTAGCTCTGGGTGGTATTTTAATGTTGTGTTTATGTGATGGCTGAGGACCCTTTTATTGATTGTGCTGTACAAGAGGTCTTAGTGGTTTTGGAAGGTGACCTGTAACTGCCTCAGCATAAGTAGTTTTATGTGTGGGGTCTTTACCCTGTACAGTAGGCCTGGTGGAAGTATGAATGACAACCTCCATAGGACTAGTTTTGGTTGTATGAGACAGTTTTGCCTCCAGCATTAAAGTGTATTTCCACTTTTCGCATACTATTTGTTATACTAAGAGTAAGTGGGTTATCAGTATACATGAGGCAATTGCGCCGATGCCTCAGAATAATAATCTCAACCAGACTGACCAGAGATAGAGTCAGGAAGCGCATATCCATGGCTACTGATCTACTACGGAGGAGTGAAGGAAATTTAAATATTGAATAGTTTGAGAACACAAGGGACTTGATGAACAAAGCTCACCTATGTGCAAACTAGATGTCCTAGAAGTTAAAAAGAAATCTGTCAAGAGAGTAAGGGTATTTTAAGGAAAATTTACACTGCTGCCGCCAAACACCTCAGGCATTGCAATTCAAATTTTTAAACAAGCTATTCCTGTTGCCAATCAAATTAAAGGCACAGTAAGACATACACCAGCTATTTACAGCTCAGAAGCCATATGCTATCCTCTCCTGCAAAAAGAGTATAGATCACAACCCTTCTTAATGTAAAATAACTGATTTGGTGCCCACGTGCTTATATCAGAACAAAGACACTTAGAATAACAACAAAGATAAGCCTTCACCAGCAATTCCCCATCTCACAAGGGTGGAGGCTAGCCTCTCCTTCCTCAACAGTGAAGACCAGAAATCTTAATGTAAAATAACTTGTTTGGAGCCAAAATACTTAAACCAGAAGTAGATACTTTTAGAATAACAGACAAAATAAGCCTTCAACCAGCATTTCCAAACTCAGAAGGGTGTAAGCTACCTCTCCTGTCACAAGAGTGTAGACCACAAACCTTTATAATTTAAGATAACTAGTTAGAAGCCCAAGTGCTTAAATCAAAACTAAGAGGCTTTGAATAACAGTTACAATATAATCAGCTACTAAACAAGCAATAATTAATGCAGCAGATTAAATGTAATGGAACAAATGAAATGAACACCTCATGACCATTAAGACCCCCTAGACAACAAAGCAGAAAGCTAGACACGTGAGGTCTACTACAAGTGCTGATGAGCTATTATATCATGATACACTTGTGTTTGCTACCACTAGCTGGAAAAGGCAAGTGCTCTAACTCCCACTAACTCAGTCCTGCTTAACTATTTAGCCCTTCCATTCCTATCCAGTCTCTAGCCAATTACTCATTCCCTAATCATAAAACTCCACTCTTCCTCCCTAAATGAAAATTCCCCAATCATTCCCTAACCCTAAACATCCTTCCCACTCCCTAAACCTAACCCCCCTGCTCCCTATACTTAAAACTCTAGCCCTAACTCTGAACAAAAATCCCCTCCCTAATCAGTTACCTGATTGACTCTCCCACTTCCCTCCCACACACCTCCCTCTCACTCCCTCCTTATGGTTGCTACAGTTACCTCACTTTAACTCAAATGTTGTGCTCAGGTAAGGTGCAGCAGCTGCTTGCCTGATCCCAAAATCAAGTTTGAGCATAAGTGGCAACCTGTAAAACCCACAAGATACTTATGTGCCAAGCTGCTAGACAGTGGTCTTAGAACACATGAAAAATAATACACTTGCAGTAGAACCAAATATGTGCAAACATGTGCAATTGATGGCAAAGCATCATTATGCAGGGATTACTGCCATTTAATTTGGTCAGCCCCTAAAAGAGATTTTGTGAATTAATAAAGTCAATTAAAACCTGCTGACATTCTTAAGGAAATACATTTTCATTAAATTCAACATGCATATATGTGTGCATCCACACATGCAAACAAACATACACACATGGAAATCATGAAAAATTACTCACTTCCTACATTGTTATTTTAATTATATAATTTACATACTAAATAGGCTAGCTAGTAAGAAAAGTATATAATACTTGCCCAACATGCAGAGCATATGAAACCACCTTCTAAGCATGTATTAAATTCCTCCATCGTTGCTGAGGAACAAATTCAAATGAAATTGGAAACGACAATGTCTACCAGACATAATCTGGGGGTCAATACAGTATATCTAATAAACACTGCTGCTTAAAGAGTCAGACAGCATAGATCTGCTCCAGATGAAATACAGGAGAGCAAATCTATAAAGCAGTAGCATAGTATTAAAATCAATAACTGAAATTATTATAGAATCGGTTAGTTTAATTGTAAGTACATTTATTTGTTAACTGGTTAAGTTAACTGGCCCTTCATGGATCCTGGAGCTTGTTTTGGAGAGGGGTTAAGTAACTGTGTATGCAAAGAGAGCTAACAGACACAAGGAGAATGTGCAAAAATCGTCACATGGATAGTGATGATAGGTCAGAACTGAACCCTAGACTCATCAGGCAGAGATATTGCCTATAAGCCACAGTACTGCACAACACATTTTTGAATCGCCTATAAGGGTATTAGGATACCTAGCAACACAATATAAAAATACACTACAAAACAGTGAATCAGCATACAGAGCAGTAATCATACTGACCACAGTTTTTTATTTACTGAAATGGTCAATTATTTTTTTTTTTTAAAAGTCAAAGCCAATGCCATGCTGCACCATATCGGTAAATAATTCAGGAAGGAACGGAAGAGCCTTCTGGTCCCAGAACTGCAATTGGGTCCCTTTCCGATTCATCTTAGTGCAAGAAATCAGAGTAAAGCCTAAAGTTAATGGGGGAACAACTGCTCCAGACAGTAAAGGTCTTCTTTTCAAAACGATCATTCATTGCGTTTACTATAAAAACGATTGGCAATGAACAATCGCTCTAAAAATTCACACACTGAAGTATAAAACAGTTGCAAAGCTGGAGGAACCTCTCAGCCTCTTTGAGCATGTAATTCAGACAAAGCCTAAAATAATGGGGGGAACAACAACACTGTGAAAATACAACGATCGTTCATTGTGGTTTCTAAGGAAACGAACCACAATGAACGATCGCTCTAAAAAATACATTATTAAAGTACAGAACAGCTGCAAAGCAGGAGGAACCTCTCAACTTCTTAGACCAAGTAATCAAGACAAAGTCTAATAATGGGGGGAAACAACAACTCAGGAATGTGAAAATACAACGATCGTTCATTGTGGTTTCTATGGAAATGAACCACAATGAACGATCACTCTAAAAAAATACATTATTAAAGTACAGAACAGTTGCAAAGCAGGAGTAACCTCCCAGCTTCTTACAGCAAGTAATCGAGACAAAGCCTAAATAATGGGGGGAAACAACAGCTCCGGACAGTAACTGTTTTGTTTTTACAACTATCGTTCATTGCGGTTACTACAGAAACGAACCACAATGAATGATACTAATGTTCGGAATAGTTGCAAAGCAGGATTTCAGCCTCTTCCATCCAGAAATCTGGACATTGTTTAAATATTGTTCTTACAAACTTAAAAAGTTGATAAAATAACAAGTTTTGCATTAGTATGAATTTTCTGAAGGCTATAAAATTGGAAAGTGAATTGTCTGCTATTATTTTCTAATGTCATTTGGTTATGAGTGGAACTGATTTTGCTGAAAACCACAATTTTATGAAAACCAGACCAAAGTATAAGTCAAACAACTGGACATTCCGTGATAGGACCGTAAACACAAAGCGTAGTTGACACTGGGAACAAAAACAGGACTGGAATTGAATATTGCCACGCTATGTAAATGAAAAAGGACACTGTGGGTGGGGATGTGACTGTGACATGGTAAAGTGGGCATGATTTGGTCAGCTGTAGTGTGGACCTGAATTTTAAACTCTGGGATTGTCCCTTTAAGGCCCTAATAGCCAAGGTTGCAGAAGTGCATATCTTCTTACCCCATCTATCCAGCGCCCTGGAATCTCTATCAGAGGGGGTAGGATTTTTGGCAGTAGTAGCCTTAATGCCCTTGGGTCCCTGTGAAATATTCTCAGGATCCACAGTAGGAATTTTAAAAAGGAACTTGTGAGAGTCAGGAACCCTGTAATATCTATCAGGTTTTCTGGGAGTAGGGGGTAAAGAGTCAGGGGGCCAAGCTAGATTCCAAAAAGGCACCATCAACAATGTCTAGTACAGGGGGGATAGCTAAACGCCTGTGCTGGGGCAGGAGTAAGAAATCCCTAAGCCTTTTTTTAGAATCAGATAAGCCTGGCTTTCCCAGCGAAAATGCTCCCTAAGGGTATGCAAGGTTTCACCAAAAGAGAAATCCTCTGGAGGGGAAGCAGAGGGAACAGAGTCTTCTGCATCAGAATCCTCATAGGTAGAAAAGGGTAAATCCGGGTCATCAGAGGAAACAGAAATTTCAGAATCCTGATCATTAGTATCATAAGCAAATTCAGTTCTAGGTCTCTTAGATGGGGAAGGTTGGCTTCCCCTAATTAAAGTAATAACGTTTTCAGCCATTCTTATCATTTGTTTTTTAGGCACAGAGGCCTGACCATGTGGTCTGGGCATCAGTTTCCTAGGCATGGTTCGAGTTTTATGCCTTGAAGAAGAAGATGGCATCGGTTTAATATGCAAGTCAGTAGGCCTGAATACACCTTCCGAAGCCGGTGCCTACACAGCGGCTCCGGACCCATCCAAGGTAGAGACATCCGCAGGTTCCACAGTTGAAGCATCTCGCGGCATACCGGACTCCGAATGGGTCTCAGTAGAGGCCTGCAAATCTGAAGTAGCGGGTATCAGGGGCTGCGAAAGCGCCTCACTGAGTACTGGTGAACTGGCTTAGAAGAAACGTCGTCGGCAGCTTTGGACTTAGGCAGCCTGTCTCTGTCTTTGTACTTGCGTTTTTTCGGAATGTCGGTAGTCGGATGGCTTACTGAAGACATATCTGGATAACTGAACAGAGTACCACAATATTTAGAAGCGTAAATATACCGACGACGAATGGTTAGTTGTTTAAATAAGGCACAAAACCGACAGCGAGGTACGTTGTGGTCAGGGCCTAGGCAAGAAATACAGTACGAATGAAAATCTTTATGAGGTATTTGCTGTCCACAAGAAATACAATTAAGGACTTTTACTGACATTGGTTTAGAGCAAGAAAAAGTTTCCCCAACGGGGTATTAGCTTTAGTTGAAGACTTTGGTTCTGAAACTCGAAAACGAAAATTTCAGGAGTAGGCTGACTGGCACTTGCGAACTGCTTCTGCTTCGGGCGCCAACCAGCAAGAAAGACTGATCAAATGGCGTTGGGTGCATGCTTTATACCCCTGACTACCTGACGTCATGGAAGATGAGACAGCAACCGACGCAGGACCCAAGACTTTGATAATCAGGCCAACTGAGGGCTACTGCATGCAGATAACCCAAATGTGATGACTGCAACAGTGAAACACGAAGATCATCATAAAATTCACCTTATTATTATTGTGAAATGCCATCAACAGAAGGAAAATGTAAGGTTGAAACTAAATATCATAATATATATTAAATGATACACCAGCAAGTCATTCTCTGCACCCTCATATCCTCTTACTTAGGCTAACTTCAGGGTCACACTAGCACGTAGTAAGGCACAGGAAAAGAGCTTGTTTTTATTCTGAAGTTTAAGATCTCAAAGTTAAATAAATATGTAATGTAGGGGACCCATGTCCCACTTAATGAGCTGTCAAGTCAATATTTTGGGCTGAAGTATTACAGACATGCACATATTACAATATGTGCCATAGTTTACAACTGTGCTGCTATTTTTCAGCAATGGCTTTCCGTCTCATTACTTTCTTACTCCAGATTTTATATATATATATATATATATATATATATATATATATATATATATTTGTAATTTGTAGTAGATTATTTGAAAGAAACATGTTACAAACGTAAGTGATTCATAGCTGCCAAGTGTTTCTTTAGCCTTTAGTTTCTGACAAAATTAATTTAGATGATTCATGCTTTCCCCATGCTACATAAACCAAGCATGGTACAAAAGTAACACACTTGCTTATACTGTAGTTCATTACATATAAAATCAATTAAAAAAGCACTTCCTGAATTGCATTAAATTCAGCACACTTAGCATACTGTTTTATCAAATTAGTCTGGTGTAGTGGTCAGTACATAAAAGTTCAGACAAAAATGGTCAACACCAACACTAGCTACATGACGATGCATACTCCCTGATCTGCTAAAATGCAGTTTCTCAACCCTTTAGTTGAACATGTCACATATAGCAAACACCTAATATGGTTTCTTTCTTACCTTGCAACAAACACAAAATGCTTTAAGAGGATTGAGGCCAAGCCAACCACTGCTTCCTACATCTCGAAAGCGGTTCATGAATTCAGTATAGAGAGAGCGCTGAATAGGTGACAAACGTACCATTATGACATACTCCTCTTTTGAGGGAAGATGAACTTTTAATACACTGTGGCCTCGTCTGTTGAAAGAAGCAATATGCATTGTCATTCATTTTTTCACATTAAATAGCAAGGTAAACACACACAGATATTACATATATGCATTTAAACGCAGATACACATTCTGTGCAACAACAACAAAAAATGTTACTACTGCGCAACCTACTCTTCATTTTCAGATAGGCAAAAGCACAGATATTTGTATTAGGATTCTTCCCAAACACATAGGACTTAGGAAATAAAAAGGAAGAATACAGAAATAAGAAGAGAGTGGAAAGAAAGAAAACAGCAAGGGAACAGAGATTACATAGGATACAAGAAATGAGTGAAAGAAGGTAAACATTTAATAATGAACAAAATAATTAGTAGAAGTGAGTGGAAATAGAGGGAATGCTTTGTGCAATCACTGGAACAAAAAGAAATGGCTCTTAAGTATTTCATCAAGACAGTGGCCCCAAGCAATTAAAAAAAAGTCTCGGTGTTAAGATTAAGGCAACCAAAAAACAAAAATGAGTGCAACATACATTAGAGACTCAAGAATGTGAAAGCTTGTGAAACAACCTGGAAAGATAGAGGGGATATATTTAAGGAATTCTATTTAAAATGTATACATATAACAAAAAAGGAGGCAAAGATGGGAAGAGGAAACTAAACAATCTTCTAGAGGGTATGGAAATAAGGATTACTGAGGCAGAAAGTCAAGATCTAATAAGACCATAGTGTAGAGGAGACTGAAAAACAGATAACTAAGACTCAGGAAAGCCTCAGGGCTAGGAGAGCTGTCTTACTGAACTTTGGAAGGAGTTCAAATATAATATACCAAAAAGGCAAAGGTTTAGTCTGATTTTGGAACAAGACATTGTTCCTGAATCATGGCACAGAGCAGTGATACTGGTGATTTCAAAAGAAGGGAAGCATCCACACAATCCAGGATGAGATACCAATATCAAATCATGATTATAAGACTTTCGTAGCTATCCTTGCTAAATGATTAGCTAAAATTATCCCTTGAATAATAAATGGGAACCAACGTAGATTTGTGAAATATGTTTTTCATAACATATGGTGAATAAACATGATACATAATGCTGATGAGGAGTAGACGAAGATTAGTGTTGTCTGACCTGGACACAGAGAAAGCATTCAATATAAGGCACTGGGCTTACTTATAGGTGATGACAGACAGTATGGTGTTCCTACAAATACTTATTAGATTAATACAGGGGATCAGTAAAGGACCAAAAGCAGTAATAAAAATAAATGTGAGGGCAAGATTTGAATTTCGAGTGCAGAAGGGGACTGGACAGGGATGCCCTTTATCCTTTTTAATGTATGCATTATACCTGGAATCATTAGTGCAAAAGATATGATAGTCTGAAGTAAAGGATTGGAACTGGAATGGAATAGAAGAAAAAAATGGCAATGTTTGCAGATGATGTCATTCAATAACTTAACCCAAACGTGGACATTCCCAGGCTGTTCAGTATTTTAAAAAAATTTAGAGTGATCTTTGGGTACAAGATTAATGAAAAGATGAAGGTTATGTGTAAACTATGCATCAACTCTTACCTTGGTGCAACAATTTCCTCAACTTTGGGGGCATTATAAGTTAAAATATTTGGAAATATGGATAGGGAAGAAGTCTGTGGGTTCACTGAAGTAATCATGGTTGCAGAGGAAGATTTGCATACAAAATGTGTTATAAAAAATGTTAAAGCAGTGACAAGTGATATGGATCAGAGGATGCAGCCCGTGAAAATGTTTGTGCTGCCACTAGTCTTAAATGTAGCATAAGCATTTATACGTCGTGATCCTAATAAGACATTGTGGGAGACTTTAAGGAAGGGGATGACGGACTACATTTGGAGTGATAAAATCCATAGCACAAATTATCAGACAATGACAATCAATAGAAGAAGGGGTTTGACAGCAGCATATTTGCAGGACTACTTCACAGCAAAGCAGTCGAAGCTAGTATACTTTCAAAATTCAAGATAAACTTCAAATCGGAAATATATAAAGCAGAATGAAAACGGACAGAAGGTAGATAAGCTGAATTTATAGAGCCAAGCAGTAGGGAACTTTATATACCATTACATCAGATTTACAAAGTAATAAGTGATGCATTCAAGATCAATGAGTACAATGCCTGGCATTTTAAGTTATGGCCCATTACATTAAGGAAACCCCCTTATGATAAGCATTTCAACTGCAATAGGATGGTAGGAAGGAGGGAAAGGATTTTATTTTTGGGAAGAGATGAAGAAAGGAGTCAAGAGAATGGACTGGGGAGAATTACATGGCAACTTACAACTTGACATAAGGGAATTTTTTACGTATAGGTGGTATGACATCTTGGCAAAATACGAGATGAAAATGAAAGACTGGAATGGAGTAAAACCAGCAGTAGAAGTAATACTGCAGACTACACCTATATAGGCAAGCAATAAGAGCAGTGCAGGGAGGATAAAAGGAACACTAAGTAAAGACAGCTGAACAGCAAAATGGAAGCAACTACACACTTGGAGGGAACAGCTAAGGTAAGATATCGAAGAGGACAAGGTGTAAGGATATGCAAGGCACCTAATGTGGCAACTAGATCCAGGAGGTTCAGGAATTTTTCATGGAAGTGCTAGCACAAACATTTTACGCCCCAGAAAGGCTGCAGAATTGTTCCAGAGATAAGAAAGAACTGCTGGAGATGTGCACAGCATCAGGTAGGGGACTGGAGTCATATTTTTTGGAAATGTGAAAAATTAAGTCAATACAAAAGAGATATTGTAGAGTTAGCACATCTTTCTTCTAAGGTGAGTAGGAAATCAAGATGCACAATAAATGCAATTTACCTGCCCAGCTGATAGTAGGAAAGAAGTATAAGGGATTACAAGGAAGTGAATCAGTGGTCAGGAAACTAACATAAAAGAGGTGAATAAGTTAAAGGAAGAAGTGAGCTATGTAGAAAAAAAATGGGGAAATGTATACCTAGCAAGTATCATAACAAAAGATGGGACATCTGGAAGGAATAAAAGTACCAAGAAAGCTGAAAAAAAAGGGCATTAAGATGGTGATGACAGTAAGGGGAAGTCGCAAGGGTCATTTTATTGGACTAATGGGTAGAGTGCTGTATTCTGACAGGTTAGGATGGTAACTCATGTAACTCCTAGTAACAGGTCGAGCTCAACGTATAAAAATTAGATGCATGAGTCTGCAAGCAAAGTTTGAGTTCAACAGGCCAATGACCAGGAAAAAAAAGGTGCATCATGTTTAAAGACTGCATAACTTGTTATAGAAAATGAAATTAATAAAGCAGCTTGTGTGTTTAAAAAATACTGAGCCGGTAAGAGTTAGCTTTGCAAACACATCATTGAGTGTACTACTGTGCTTAACTCACTGAGATCTACTTTGCTTTTATTTATTTACTTATATTTGTTTACCGGGCAATTCCGACTGGACACAGGTCCTTTTTCAGCAGAGGCCCGGGGAGAAATGCTCCACAGAAAGACATGGTAGATGGTAAACAATAACAATCAAGGTATGTATACAGTAGAGGTGATCATGACATGGAGAAATACAGGAGCAAATTAGATACACTTGAGTAGTACGCTCAAAATACAACATTAAGAAAGAAGTAAAACACAGTGCTACAAATCATCTGAACAGTAACTAGATAATAATAATAGACTAAATGAATAACTAAATCTTGGAAGGATTAACAAGCAGTAAGTAATCTTCAGTTCAGTTTTATAATGATAGAGAGGATACTCTATCTAAATCTGGGAAAGTAGGGTTTATTAGACGGGGACTGGACAAGGACAAAAGGACAAAGCCAGTGAGAACATAGGTGAGACTTAAGTGCAGTCTTGAAAAGACTGCAGGAAGATAGAGGGAAGGTTGTTCCAAAGCTTGGATATACAGCAGGAAAATAGTGCTTCACCTGCTGAGCTTTTGGCTCTGATGACCTGGAGCACATTTTTGTTGCAGGAGTGTAGTGGTCTGGAAGAGTGGTAGGGTTGAAGAATTGTATGGAGAGATGGGATTCGGAGAGAGTGGTTTACTAATTTATGAGCAAAGGTGAGTTGAATTTGTTGTAAGAATTGTGGGAGTTCAGGTCTCTAAGGGAGAGAAAGTGGTGGCTGCAGTAAGAGGCACCAGTGGCAAATTTTGCGATTTTATTGTAGCAGGCTTCAAGTTTGTGAAGGTCTAAGATTTGTAAGTACAGGTGATGAGTAGAGAAGGGTGGAGATTAGTTGGGAATTGGTAATAGAGATTTTTGCAGGTTTGATGAGGTATTGGCGGCTTCTATATAAGGCAACCTGTTTTTTGTAAACTTTTTTTTATTCTTAGTGATATGTGGGTGTCAAAATTGAGACTGTCAATTTGTACGCCAAGTAATTTTGTGTGAACTATTGGTGAAATGGAGGTATTATCCTTGGCTTGAATAATGAAGTGTGGGGTGTTTGGGGTAGATTTGGAGGATTGGAAGATGAAGAGTTTGGTTTTATTTGGACTGAGGAGAAGCAGGGAATTAGATAACCAGCTTTCAACTGAAGAGAAAGATTCTTGGGTGATCTGTTGGAGTTCTGTTAGAGTTTGGGCTGAGCAGATGAGGGTGGAATCATCTGCATACTGTATGAGGGAGGCATGTTTGGTGGAAGTGTGCAGACTATTGGTGAAAAGGGATAAAAGTAGGGGGCCAAGGATGGAGCCTTGGGGAACCCAGAGAGTAACAGGGAGATGAGTGGATAGATTGTTGTCCCAGAAGACCGACTGGCAGCCTTGTAGATAGCTGTGGAACCAGTTTATGGCTGGTGTGGAGAAAAAGAGGTCAGACAGAGTAGAGAGCACCAGAATGTGTGACACAACGTCAAAGGCTTTAGATAGATCCAGAAATACAGCAGAGGAGAGGTTGTCATTGTTTTTGTGACGGAGGACAGTGTTGGTGAAGGAGAGGAGAGCAGTTGTCATGCTGTGGTGTGGTCTGAAACCATGCTGGGTATTGGAGAGGAGGTTATTGTTAAGGAGGAATTTGGAGACCTGTGAGTTGATGCATTTTTCGAGTATCATGGAGAGGATGGCAATGGGGTGGTAGTTGGAGTGGTCAGTGAAGGGGAATGATGTGTGATATTTTCCATAGCATGGGTACACAGGATTCAGATATGGAGCAGTTGATTAATATAGAAATAGGATAAGCTAGGACATCAGCTGTAATCTTTAGGTATTCAGCGGGCAGGTAGTCGGCTGCTAATTTTGTGGGTTTTAGTTTTGTCAGGAGTCTTTATATAGGAAGTGGGTACTGTGGAGAGAAAGAAGGTAGGGAGGGGTGATTTTGGGTTGGGTGAGGGGGGGAATTAGTGTAGGGAAGTGTTTTTTTGCTAGGGATAGAACGGATTCTGTGAAATGTTTATTGAAGGAATCAGCAATGCTACTGGTGGAGAGAGGGGTGGTTGGTAGGGGGGTGCTTACTTTTCTTGGGCAGTGTACAGAGTTAATTGTAGACAAGAATTGCTTGGGGTTGTTTTGGGAGGAGTTTAGGGACATCTGATAGAAAAGGGCTTTGTCTGCTTTTACTTGCTTTTTGACCTTGTTACATAGTTCAAGGAAGAGTTGCCTATCTGAGGGGTTTTTAGTTATGCGCCAGAGTTCTGATGTTTTATCCCTGGTTTTCATAAGGCCTCTAGTGTTTTTTGTAGCCAGGGGGAGCTCTTAGTTCTGATTCTGGTGTTTCTCAAAGGGGCTTGGGAGTTAAGGATGTTGAGGAAGGTACTGTTAAAGATATGGACCGCTTCGTCTAGGTTGAGATACTTTAGAGGTGGCCAAAAAAAAAAAAAAAAAAAAAAAAAAAAAACGTAAGTCTTCATTAAATCACAACTACCTGTAACAATACTGTAAAGACTTTACGAGAGTTTTTACATACAATCAAGATCAGACTGTTTCTTATTTGTTAAAAAAATTATTTTGAAAGTGAGGAAATGCGTGACATTTACACTTTTCAAAAAAATGAGTTTAATCATCCATTGACAGGGTCTTGTAAAAAGAAGTTATGTACTTACCATAATGTTCCATCTGTGTTGTCCATTTTCATTTATCCTCGACATATGGGTTTGGTTCCGAGCTTCAGAAAGCACAGTTGTGCTGTTGTTGCGTCTTTCGGCTTTTCCCGGTTAGGGATCGCCATAGCGGAACTCCGGTCCGCTAAATGATTGGCAGTAGATTTTTACGTGCCAGGTTGCTGGCCCTGACGCACAACCTTCAACGAAGGCACGCCCATTCACACATGTCTCCACACAGGAGACGCTCTAGCTGAGAATCGAACAGGACAGCGTCTTACTGTGAGGCGACAACGCTACCGCAGCACCACCACCGCAGTTAGAAAGTACAGTTGTGTACACTTAACATAAATGTAGATGTTCGAGTGTATTCACTGTTGCAGTGATTACACTTGGGTTATCCTGCTGGCAGGCTACCCTCAGTCGGCCCGAGTTCCAAAGTCCAGGTCTGGTGTCGGTTGCTGTCACCTCTTCCCTGACGTCAGTGCGCCAGGGGTATAAAAGATGCAGCTGACGCCATTTTCTTCAGTTTTTCTTGCCCCAGATGTCAGGTGCCCCCAAAAGGGTAGGCTAAAAATATGCCAGTAAAACATGCATGTACCAAAATATATGTTATACCTTCATCTACAAGCAAATACACCACAGAGATTGTATAGATTAGAGAAGTGCAGATAAGTTCCAGCAAAGATAAGGGGGATGGTGGGTGGGTACCCTGGACTGCAACAGTGAATACACTTGAACATCTACATTTATGGTAAGTGTACACAACTGTACTATGTTCTTCGTGTTTCACTGTTGCAGTCATTACACTTGGGTTGAATCCCAAAGCTATGGTTGGGAGGCTCGAGCTAAATAGCATTAGGAGCAGCTATGAGGCTCTGCAAAACAGCAGTGGCAAAGCCTGCCCTGGATTTAGAGTAGAGTGGTAAATGGCAGTGCTTTGTAAAGGTGTGCACTGAACTCCAGGTAGCAGCCTCTAAAGTGTCTTTGGTTGGTACTCCCCTGAGGAAGGCTGCTGAAGTGGCTACTGCTCTGGTTGAATGTGGCCTAATGCCCTTAGGCACTGGCTTGCCATGTTGTGAATAGCAGAAACAAATGCAATGGCCTATCCACTTTGAAATAGTCTGCTTAGAGATAGCCTTTCCTTGTGATCCTGCAGCATATGTCACTAGTAGTTGCTCAGTCTTTCTGAAAGCTTTGGCTCTGTTCAAGTAGAAGCGTAGCTGTCTGTGTATGTCTAAAGAATGCAGAATTCTCTCCCCCTTATTCTGTGGATTTGGATAAAAAGTAGGCAGATGAATAGTTTGGTTAAGGGCCACACTGGACACTACCTTAGGCATAAATGTTGGGTTTGTCCTCAGAGAAACCCCGTCTGGATAAAAAATGATAAAAGGTTACACAGCCATGAGTGCCTGTAGCTCTGAGACTCGTCTTGCACAGGTTATTGCTAGGAGCAGAGCTCTTTTCCAAGATAAAAATTTTATGTCAGCTGTAGCGGCTGGCTCAAAAGGAGGCAGAGTGAGTTTTTCCAAAACATAACTGAGGTCCCATGCAGGTATTGGTGATCTCCTTGGAGGCCTTAAGTTTTTGGCTCCACTGACGTACTGCCTTAACAAAGGATGAGAAAAGATTCGTGGCTCTGTATTGCAATGAGCCGAAATGGCACAGGCATGAATTTTCATTGATGAAAAGGATAGGCCTTTGTCCAGCATCTCAGTTAAGTATTGCAAAGGAATATTTGGTACAGCTGTGTCAATTCCTTGTGCCTGGTTCCAGGCACAGAATCTCTTCCATTTTCCGGCGTAAGATTTTTTGGTGCTAGGCCATCTGGCCTCCAAAATGACATCCATCACAGCTTTAGTGAGAGGTGCGTTTTGTATGATTACATTATACGCCATGCTGCCAGATTTAAAGTCTTGAGTTGGCTGTGTAAGATCCGATTGTTTTGTTGGGACAGTAGATGAGGTATTTGAGGCAAGGTCCAAGCCAGGCATTGAGACAAGTTCCTTAGGATTGGATACCAGTACAGGCAGGGCCAGTCTAGGGCAATCAGTATCATCTTTGGCTTCTCTTGTCTGACCTTTAGGAGTACCTTGGGGAGGAGAGGCAGTGGAGGAAAGGCATATACTTCTAAGTTTTTCCAGTTGAAAGATAGGGCGTCCACTTTCCATGCTTGTCTGTGATAAGTCCTTGGGCAGAATCTTTTTAGTTGGTAGTTGTGAGGAGAGGCAAACAGATCTATATCCGGGCATCCCCATTTCCTTGTTATTATGCTGAAGACTTGTGGATCCAATTTACACTCGTGGGGATCCATGAGGTTTCTGCTTAGTTCATCTGCCAGAGTAATAATCTTTCCTGGCAGGAATTGTGCCTGCAGATGTTCTTGGTAAGTCAATGCTGTGTCCCACAAAGTCATGGCTATTCTGCAAAGGGGGTAAGAATGAGTGCCTCCCTGCTTGTTTATATACCACATGACCGTGGTGTTGTCTGTCTTTATCAGTAGTTGTCCCGGATGAAGTAGGTCCTTGAAGGCTGTCAAGGCATTCTGAAGAGCTAGCATCTCTTTTTGATTGATATGCAGATGCATTTGGTTTGTGGACCATGTGCCTTGAATACATCTTCCTGCCATGTACACCCCCCCCAGGCATAATCTGATGCATCCGTTGTTAATGTCTGCCCGGCTGGGGGTAAAGTGAATGGCCGTCCCTTGTTCTGGTGACAAGCCTTCGCCCACCATCGAAACTCCTGCTGCAGGCAGGGAATGAGGGTAATCATTTTTTCCAGGCTGTGGCAATGTTGAGCTCAAACACTCTTTAGGTACCATTGAAGTTTCCTCATAAGCAGTCTCGCATATGGAATTAGTACAAAGCAGGATGCCATGAAGCCCAAAGCCTGCAGAATTTTTCTTGCAGATAACTGGGCCTTTGTTGCCAACAGTTTGAAATATGTAGTCAGTTGCCTTTGTTTGTCTGGCATGAGATAAGCCATCTGGGCAGTTATATTTAAGCTTGCACCCAGGAATATTATCTCTTGAGAGGGTACTAGTTTTGATTTCTTTTCGTTGACTGTGTACCCTAGGCCTGTTAGAAATCTCTTTACAAACGCCAGATGCTGTAGTAGAATGTTCTTGTTCTCTGCTTGAATGAGGCAGTCGTCCAAGTAAGGATATATTTGTATTCCTTTTTGTCTGCAGAATGCAATTACTGGTGCCAGGCACTTTGTGAAGACCCTGGGCACAGTAGATAAGCCAAAGGGCAGTGCAGAGAATTGGTAGTGCATTGAGCCAGCTTTGAATCGGAGGTATCTTCTGCATGTTTGTCTGATTGGGACATGCAGGTATGCCTCTTTTAGGTCTAAAGTCACAAGCAAAGCCTTATTGCCCAGCATGGGCAGAAGCTGCTGTAGAGTCAACATTTTGGCATATCCAGACATGTGCTTAGAATAGATAGGTCCAGTATTGGTCTGGATATACCAAAATGTTGACTCTACAGCAGCTTCTGCTGTAGAGTCAACATTTTGGTATATCCAGAAATGTGCTTAGAATAGATAGGTCCAGTATTGGTCTCCAGGTATTGTCCTTTCTTGGTACCAAGAACAGTCTTGAATAAAATCCTTGTCCCTGCTCTTGCTCTGGTACTTGTTGAATGGCCCTCATGTCCATGAGGGATAAGACTTGTTTTTGTGCCTCTGCCAGTTGATGTTTTGGCAGGTCTGGCCAGTCGTTTGTCCTTGGCAGGGTATGGAAGTGAAACTTGTAGCCTTGTGACACTAAGTTTAGGACCCATTTGTCCTGGGTTATTATGTGCCAATTTTGAGAAAAAAGTGCTAGTTTTCCCCCCTAAAGGTGTTGCCAGAAGATAAGTGCTTGGTGCAGGCAGGGGAAGTCATTGGTCGGTTTCCTGCATGGCTGTGATTTGTCTTCTCCACTTTTGGAGGTAGAAGCACCCCATTGTTTAGACCTGTACGAACCTTGGGGTTGGGATCTGCCTCTTGGGCGTCTGTATCTGCCCCTTTGTCGTCTGTCTGATACTGGAAAGGACCAATTCTTTGTAGGCCAGTGTCTGCTAAATCTTGGAGGTTGTACCTGTAAAAAAATCCTTAACCGTTTGCATAGATTTAGCTTTGTCCTCCATTTTCTTTAACACCTCTTCTGCTTTAACACCAAACAAGGTATCATGCTGTAATGGAGCATCTAATAATTTTGCTTTGACATGGTCAGGCAGATTTTGTTCCTTTAACCAAGCATGTCTCCTGATGAGAGAACCCATAACAGTGGCCCTGCAGGAGGCCTCCAAAGAATCAAAACCACATTGCAAAGTATGCTTTCCAACTTGCTCAGCTGCATGCAATAAATCCTGCATTTCTTTGTTTTCTGCACCTTCAGAATTTATCAACATTTTCTGTTTAAGCAGTGACATAATATATTGCTGATATTTGAGCATATGAAACTGACAATTTAAAGCCCTTATAGCCAAGGTAGCAGAAGTGTAAATCTTCTTCCCCCATCTGTCCAATAACCTGGAATCCCTGTCAGAGGGGATAGGGTTTTTTGCAGTGGATGCTTTGACCCCTTTAGGACCCTGAGAGAGAGTTTCTGGGTCAGCAGCAGGGTTTTTGAAAAGGAATTTATGAGAGTCAGGAACCCTGTAGTACCTGTCCGGCTTAACAGGAGCTGGAGGTAAGGAGTCAGGGGTCAGACTGGACTCTGAAAATACATCATCTACAATGTCTAACACAGGTGGAATAGCTAGGGTCCTGTGTTGTGGGAGTAAAAGGAAGTCTCTGAGCCTTTTCTTAGATTATGAATAATCTTGGCTCTCCGAGTGGAAATGTTCCCTCATGGTATGCAAGGTTTCCCCAAATGAGTAATCCTTAGGAGGAGAAGCTGAAGGGATAGATTCTTCAGCATCAGAATCCTCATAGGGAGGAAGAGAATATTCCTGATCAGAAGAGGAATCACATGAAATGGAAACCTGATCTGAAGGTTCATAATCTGTCTCTTGCCTAGGCCTTTTATCAGGAGGGGGATGGGAACCCCTGATCAAATAATTAAGTCTTCGGCCATTTTGAGCATCTGTTTTTTGGGCATGGAGGCCTGACTATGAGGCTGTTGTACTTGTTTCTTTGTCTTTAAAGGTGCTTTAGTCTTTGCCTTTGTAGCTGGAGTCGTTTTAATGTATAACTGAGTAGGTCTGAAAACACCCTCAGAAGCCGATGCCTGCTCAGCTGCTCCGGACCCATCTTAGGGAATAGTCTCCGAAGGTCCAATACCTTGAGCTTCCACCGGCCTAGTCGACTTCACGTGGGAGTCTGTAGTGGCCTGCGGGTCCAAAGTAGCAGGCGTCAGGGGCTGCGGAAGGCGCCTCACTGAGATCCGGCGACTGGCTTAGAGAAAGCCTCGTCGTCGGTTTTGGACCTCAGATGCCTGACCTTTTCTTTTTGTTTGCGTTTCTTGTAAATTCCGGTAGTCGGATGGCTATCTGACGGCATCGAGTAATTAAATCTTCTGCCAAAATAGTGAAATGCAAAATTGTACCGACGCTTAATAGTGTGTTGGTTAAATCTAGCACAAAACTGACAACTAGCTATGTCGTGGTCAGGGCCTAGGCAAGAAATACAGTAAGAATGAAAGTCCTTATGAGGTATTTGCTTCCCACAAGAAATACAATTATTAACTTTTTCTGACATCGGACTGGAGCAAGAAAAAAGATTTCCCCAATGGTGTACTTAGCTTTTAATGAAGACTTTAGATCTGAAATTCGAACATGAAAATCTCAGGAGTCGGCCGACCGGCACTTGCAAACTGCTTCTGCTTCGGGCACCGCGCAGCAAGAAAGACTGAAGAAAATGGCGTCTGCTGCATCTTTTACACCCCTGGCGCACTGATGTCAGGGAAGAGGCGACAGCAACCGACGCCGGATCTGGACTTTGGAACTCGGGCCGACTGAGGGTAGCCTGCCAGCAGGATAACCCAAGTGTAATGACTGCAACAGTGAAACACGAAGAACATCTGACTCGGCTATTACTACAACTCACGAAAGTCTAAAAAAAGATGTTATGTTCTTACCATAACGTTCCATGTGGAGTGTTCATCTCGCCTTTGTTCTTACACATGGGTGTCGGAGCCGATCCTCGGCTCCGGGTCAGCCGCTTAGCAAAGCTTTGCATCCAGAAGAAGCTCGAGGCCAACCTACCTCCCACAATTCCCTCTGCCTTTACCTCAGATCTAGTTTGCAAGAAAAAAACAACACCAGTCCCAGCAACAACAATGTAAATATCCAAAGAATACATACGTATACACAAGGAGCGCAAGTAATTCAAGCCAGTAGTACAACAGAGAGATCACTAGTGGGAGACAAACAGACCAGACATCTAAACTGGACGTTCTTTCTGACCTGAGGGTGGGGATGTAAGAACAAAGGCGAGATGAACACTCCACATGGAACGTTATGGTAAGAACATAACTTCTTTATATGAGAGTGTTCAATCTCGCCGTTTGTTCTTACACATGGGTAGCGTCCCTAGCCCTGTGACCCTGACAAACTCACGGAAGAACGTTCCTGAGCACAGTGGAACCAAAAGTTGCTCTGTCCCTGGAAATTCTATCCACTTTATAATGAGTGATAAACGTATGTGGTTTAGACCAAGTGGCGGCCGCACAAATAGTGTCCAAAGGCAGGCGAGCCGCATGAGCCAAAGATGTAGAAACTGATCTAGTAGAATGTCCTTTTGGTTTGGTGGGCAAACTCTGACTAGAAGCAGCATAAACAAAGGTAATACAATCACAGTTAGCCATTTGGAGAGAGTACGCTTCGTCACTGCCATGCCCTTTTTGTTATCCGCAAAGGCTATAAAGAGTTGGTCTGCTTTCCTATGATTTTTAGTTCTGTCCAGGTAGAATCTGAGTTGTCTATGAACATCCAACTTGTGCAACATATATTCCAGCTTATTGGAATGATTTTTGAAAAATGTGGGAAGCTCAATGGATTGATTAATGTTGTTAACTGAACAAACCTTAGGGAGGAAAGAAGGGTCGGTGCGTAAAGATACCCTGTCCGGGTGAAAAATTAAATATGGCTGTTTAATGGAGAGAGCTTGAAGTTCCGAAACTTGTCTGGCTGAGGTGATAGCTACTAGGAAGAGAGTTTTCCAGGACAAGAACTTTAAGGAACAGGAAGAAGCTGGTTCAAAGGGTGGTAACATTAGTTGGGATAAGAGGAGATTTAGATTCCAAGGAGCCGTAGGAAACCGAACCGCTGGTCTAAGATGAAAGGAGCCTTTCAAAAAGGCTTTACCAAGCCTATGAGCCATAATGGGCGCTCCATTCTCTCCTACATGAAAGTTAGAAATAGCAGCCAACTGAACCCTCAAGGTGGCAGTAGACGCTCCTTGGTTCCTTGGTGAAACAGCATGGATAGGAATTCTAAAACCTTGTTTAGCGGGACTATTAAGGGATCCAAATGCTGTGCAGTCACCCAGTAGACTAAACGTTTCCACTTACTGGTGTAAATTTTTGTAGTAGAAGCCTTATGAGAGGCTACTAGAATGTCTTGAACCACCGGAGAGAGAAGATCAGACCTGGCTAAGAAGGGAAGCGGAGCAGCCAAGCTGCTAACCTGAGGGACAGGAGAGACGGGTGGGGAGCTCCTGACGAATGAGTCAGTAGGTCTGGCACTGGGTCCAGAATCCAGGGCTCACGTATTTGGTGTGCTTGAAGAAAGGGGAACCAAATCTGACGAGGCCAGAATGGGGCAATGAGAATTACATTCCTTTCTAGATCCTTGGCTTTCTGGAGAAATCTCGGTATCAGAGGTATAGGGGGAAAAGCGTACAGGAGACCCGGGGGCCAATCGTGAATCAGAGCGTCCCTGGGGACATCCCCTGGAGGGGGTAACAGGGCAAAGTAGCTTCTGCATTTGGTGTTTATTGGAGACGCAAACAGATCACAGCAAGGCTGGCCCCACTTGCGGAATATCATTTCCGCTATTGTCTGGTTGAGGGACCACTCATGAGGTAACAGGATGGCTCTGCTCAACCTGTCCGCTATGACGTTGGATAACCCCGGGATGTGCATTGCTATCACAAAGCAGCCCGTGGACTCTGCCCATTGCCAAATTCTCATGGCCTCTCTGCACAACTGGTAAGACTTGGTTCCTCCTTGTTTATGTACCAAACTACGGACATGTTGTCCGTTTGAACTGCAATGGTCCCTAGAGGTAGAAAGGGGGAAAAGTGTTGCAACGCTAGAAACATTGCCCTCATCTCCAGGACATTGATGTGCAGGTTGTACTCTAAACTGGTCCATTCGCCTTGGACTGTCTGTCCCTGAAAGATGCCCCCCCACCCTATCAGGGAAGCGTCCGTGGTCACTGTGGCTGTTGGTGTGGGTAACACAAACGGTCGGCCGTTGATGAAATTGTGATTCTGTAACCACCAAGAGAGGTGTGCTTTTCAGGTGTTTGTAATGTGAATTTCGTGTGTCAGCGGTAACTGTTGGAACGACCACTGTGCGAATAGCAGCCATTGGAGAACTCTCATGTGTAGTCTTCCCATGGGAAGTGCAATGAGGGAAGCTGACATGAGTCCCAAGACTTTCAGGACTAGTTTGGCTGGGGATTTCTTGGACAATAGAAGGAGAGATATGTGATTTTGTAGGGAAGTCTTAGAAGCAAGGAACGGGTATCCAAATCTGCCCCTATAAATGAAATATGCTGCGATGGCTGTAATGCAGATTTTTCGAAATTTATCGAAATCCCTAGCTGAACACAAAGGCTGAGTGTGTAGTCCCTGGCTTGTATCAGTCGACGCTCGGTGGTGGCAGTAAGGAGACAGTCGTCCAGATACGGAAACACCCAGAATCCTAGGCGTCTCAAGTGAGACGCTACCACTGCCATGCATTTGGTGAAAACCCTGGGGGCTGAGGTTAGACCAAAGGGCAGGGCCCGAAACTGAAAGTGGCTGGCTCCCAGCCAGAAGCGCAAGTGATCTCTGGCGCTCTGGCCATTTTGATGTGGTAGTATGCGTCCTTGAGATCTATTGAGCACATCCAGTCATCCTTCTGTAAAAATGGAAGGATCGATTGAAGTGTGACCATCCGGAACTTTTCTTTTTTCACATGGGTATTGAGATTGCTTAGGTCCAGAATTGGCCTCCAGTCCCCTGTCTTTTTTGGAACTAAAAAGAACCTTGAGTAAGTTCCGGATCCTCTTTGGTTCGCCGGGACTGGTTGGATGACTCTTTTTTCTAGCAGCTTTGATATTTCTATAGCTGCAGGTCCTCGCAGATGGGGCGGTACATCTGGGAATCTTTTCTGTGGTAATGGGGGAAATAGAAATGGGATTTTGTATCCTCTGGTAATAATGCTTTTTACCCATTTGTCTGAAGTAAGGCTTTGCCAGGCCGGAGGGTATAAAGCTAAGCGACTCCCGACTGCCTCCAGAGCAGGACAGTCTGGCCTCCTTTCAGGAGTGCTGGAAAGGCTTCCCAGGGATGGTATCCCTGTCGCCTTGGTTTTGCGGACCCCCGCTGCCGCCAGGGCGGCGTATTCCACTTCTGCCCCCCCCTCTGCCTCTGGAGGGGGCATCACCCTGTGTGCCTGGGAAAGAACCCTGGGGTTTGCAAAACCACATTTTCCCACCTCGTTGCCCTTTGGGGTACGGTCTGGATGGGGTGGAAAAACGGACTCCGACAGCAGACAGAGTCTTTCCCTCTTGCTCACACCGGGTCAGGGTCTCCTTTACTTTGGGGCCAAAGAGAGTGGCACCATCAAAGGGGGCGTTAGTAAAGGAAGACTTGAAGGCTTCCGCAAAGGAGCAGAAGTGCATCCAGGATTGTCTACGAAGAGCAATCGCTGAAGCCGCAGCCCTACTCGACCCTTCAGCTGCATACGAGATGAGCCTCATGGACGAGATTACAATAGAAGTAAGGGTATTGAGCTGTGCTGTAACCTTATCCGAGACAGCAGCATCTGTAGTACCCTGGAGGGTATCTCCAAACTCTTTGACTAGATCCCTCTGTAATCGTGTAAAATGTGTCAAATAGTTCAGCGATCGCATGGAGAAAGTCGCTGAACTGAAAATGCGCTTCCCATATCTGTCCATGGTCCTAGAATCTCTGTTAGGAGGATGGACAGACGAGGAAGATTCGGAGGTCTAAACTCTTATTCTTCACCCAAACCGCAAACCTCTTCCATTTCTTGACTGGGTGGTACATCTGGAAGAGGACTGAATTTTGGGGGGAGTTTCCAAAAAGGGAATGTAATAACCCCTGGATACAAATGCTAACACCCACAGATCGTTTGTGATACTTGCCCAGACTAAGGACTGCAGCGATAATCGACCCAAGACTGCCTCCAGGGAAGGACAGTCAGGCAACGCCTCAGGGACGCTGTAAAGGTTTCTCTGAGAAGGGCTCCCTGGAACCTTGGCTTTGTGGGTCTCCTCTGCCCCTTGGCCGACGTCTACCATTGAAACTTCTTCCCTGTCCTCTGGAAGAGGAATCCTCCTGAACATCATGAAAGGCAGACTGTGCCTTCCTGAACCACATTTTCTTACTCCCCTTCTGGGTCTTGGAAAAGGACTTCTGAGGGCCAGAAAACCTGATCCCAATGGCCGACAAGGTCTTCCCTTCTTGTTCACTGCGGGTCCAAGTGTGTTTCACAGTGGGACCAAAAAGAGTGGAACCATCGAAGGGGGGGGGGGGTTAACAAATGATGTCTTGAAGGCCCCTGCAAAGCCGATCAAGCGGAGCCAGGCATGATGCCTAATAGTGATACCCGAGCCCGCAGCCTGTGAGGACACTTCCACAGCGTTGGAAGTGAGTCACATGGACGAATTTGCCACAGAATGAAGGGTTGACAGCTTTGAAGAAATAGCCTTGAATTCCTCCTCAGACATGAACCCAGAGAGGGATGAAGATAGTTCTTTTACAAAATCCCCTGGAGCTCGAGCGTCTTATCTTGAGCTCCCTGGAATGAGATCTAGCTGGAGAAGTTAGCTGCTTAGGGGGCCAAAGGATCCAATGGAAGACCCTCCACTACTATAGGCTTCGGCACGACTCTCGGATCCGACCGAGTCAGAATTGAGTTCAACAAAGGATCCGAGGAAATAATTCTCGAATGCCTAGGATCCAAAAGTGTCAGATCCGAAGGTACAGTGCCTCCCCTTGGATCAGAAGGTCTGGGGCAGAGGTCCCTGGATCCGGGGGAGACATCAAAATCTCCGGATCCGAGAGCTTAGGGTCCGAGCCCTTGGAAGCAGGAGTAGACTACCTGGATGACCTAGGACCCAAATATCTCTGATCCGAACCTGAACTGGCTGGAGCCGGATCCAAGGACATATGATCCGACAGCCTGGGATGCTTTGTTGTGGTCTCCTTGACGGAAGCTTTCTTTTTAGCCCCAGGAGGGCCAGCCTCGCCCGGGGAAACAGTGACCAAGGGCCCCCCTTTGACCAAACCCTTGATTAACAACTTATTTCGACGGTCGACCAAAGTCCTTGGGTTGAATGCGGCACAAATGCTGCATTCCTCCTCAAGGTGGTCGCTGCCGAGACAGTAAAGGCACTCCTCGTGTGAGTCAGAAATAGACATTTTTTGCAAACAAGAGGAGCACCTTTTAAAACCTAAGGTTTTTACAGACATGGCCTAACCGCAAGCAAAACCAGAATCTGCAAACAAGCCATGGTTCAAAGCCTAAAATCCATCCAGAACACTCACACACACTTATGAAAGAACTCTTGCACACCACATACAACTAGGCCGAAAACAATACCCCGAGGAGAAAAGGACTTCACAAGGTTAAGACTCGACAAGGAGGTGATAGAGAAGAGGAAAACTACCCACTAACACTACAAACTCAAAAATAAGACATTTCAAAATTCTAAGCTAAATGCACTTACACTAACAGGAGCTGAGCAATCTGCCTGACTGAGCGGCAAACGAGATCTAAGGGAGTGTAGGGCAGCAGAGCATTATGGGAGGGGAGGAGCTTGAGCAAAGCTGTGTTCTGAGTATGCCAGCTCGGATCCGACATCAGATCCAAGACCCTAACATGAGGAATGGTGACTAGATAACATCAGATCTCTTGAGTTTAACCCTTCCCCACAATGCTCCTCTTCTAGTTACCTCAGAAGAGTTTGCTGAAAAACAGAGTGAACTAAAAACCCCCAAAGCCTTCAGAGAGACCATATATGGAACCATATAACAATAACAGTAAGTGATATATGTCCATTATTCATTCCACCCAAAACTTCAAGGGCAGGGGGAAGAAGGGAGGTGAGTCCAGGATAAATGAAAACGGATAACATGGATGAAACGTTATAGTGAGTACATAACTTCTTTTTCTGATGTCAATTTTCATTTTATCCTCAACATATGGGACAGAGTCCCCCAGCTATCTTAGACCCTGAAAGGACTCAGGAAGGATATTCCTGAGCACCAAAGAACCAAATGACGTTCTTTCCCTGGAGACCAGATCAGATTTGTAATGGGTAATAAAGGTATGAGAAGAAGCCCAAGTTGCTGCTGCACAAATATCATCCATAGAAGCTCTAGATTGAAAAAACTGCTCAAGTAGCTACAGCTCTTGTAGAATGTGCCTTTAATGGCCTAGGCAAAGTAATTTTCTTTTTGTTATAGACAAATGAAATACATTGTGTGAGCCATCTGGCTAGCATCACTTTGCTCACTGGCTGGCTAAGTGGCTAAGTGTTGTAGTTGAAAAAAAAAACAGAGAGCTGGTCAGATTTTCTCTAATCCTTAGTTCTGTGTAGATAGAAACATATTTGTCTGTGAACATCTAATAAAGGTAAGAAGTATTCACCTTTACTAGCAAAGTTGGGAAGAAAAATTGGTAAATTAATAGTCTGATTAATGCTGGTCTCTGACACCACCTTAGGCAAAAGAGGAGGACTGGTTCTTAGCAAAAATTTACCTTTGTGGAAAATCAGGTAAGGAAATTTATATGATGAGGCTTGTTATTTCTGAAATTTTTCTGGCAGAAGTTATTGCCACTAGAAATATAGTTTTCCAGGATAAAAACTTCAGATCACATTCGGCTGATGGTTCAAAGGGAGGTCAAACAATGGCTTGTAGCACTAAGTTCAGATCCTAAGGTGGGGTAGGATCTGTGTAAAGGGGTTTAGCAAGAGTATTCCTTTTAAGAAGGCCTTGCAAAGCTTATGAGAAGCCAAAGAGGATTCCTTAAAACCATTATGGAAATTAAAAACAGCAGCTAACTTAATTTTTATGGTAGAGTGGTAAGAACCTGTTTTAAAAAGTGAAGCTACGAATTCTAAGATTTTATCAACGGGCACTGAAAAAGGATCAATATTGTTATGAGCCCAAAATGTAAACCTCCTTCGTTTACTAGCATAGAGTTTATGGGTAGCTGGCTTATGAGAGGCTAAGAGAATATGACGTACTTGGGAGGAAAGTGAGGGAAGCCTGGCTATTAATGAAATTGGAGAAACCAAGCTATCAGCTTGAGGTTCACAATGAGGGACAGAAGGTCTGGAGCCGGGTCCAGAATCCAAGGATGCTGAATCAGGTAAGGCCATGCAAAGGGGAACCGTACCTGTTGAGGCCAATAAGGTGCAATGAGGATTACTTTGCTCTTCAGCCGAATTGCTTTCTGTATGAATTTCAAGATTAGAGGAATTGGGGGAAAGGCATACAGCAGTCTGGAGGGCCAAATGTGGAAAAGAGCATCTCTCAGCGACTCCCCCAGAGGAGGGAATCTGGGTAAAGAAATTGCTGCACTTGTTCGGGGGAGACGGAAATAGGTCACAGCAAGGCTGGCCCCATTGACAGAAAATCATTTCTGTCACCTTTGGACTTGGAGACCACTCATGAGGCAGGACAATACACCTGCTTAGTTTGTCTGCTATCAGATCACCCACTGTCACACTTTGACAGCTTCACAACAAAGGGGATACGATTAGGTTCCTCTCTGTTTGTTGATGTACCAAACCACTGACACACTGTTCATTTGAATCACAACTGTTCCTGAAGGAAGAGCAGTCTGAAAGGCTTGCAATGCTAAAAGGACTGCCCTTAGCTCCAGTACATTGATATGCAAAGTTGGCCTCTGTAGGGGACCAAGTGGCTTGGGCAATCTTTCCCAGATAATGCTCAACTCACCCCATCTGGGAGAGATCCGTGGTCACTTTGGCTTGGGGTTGTGCTGGGACAAAGGGGCAGCCTAGAAGAATGTCTTTGGAATGCATCCACCAAGCTAAATCTTTTCTGCACGACTGGTGATCAAAATCAGGTCTGACATAAGTTGGTGTAACATTGATCACAGAGATGCTAGCAACAATTGAAGTATCCTCATGTGGTATCTTCCCAAGGGAACTAGAGTTATACCTACAGCGATGGAGCCCACTGCTTGAAGGACTAGACATGCGGTTACATTTTTACTGTTGATTACTTTCTGTACTTGAACTATGATGTCTTGTAATCTCACAGGGAGAAGAGAAGTTATGGAAGTTTGAGTATTTAAAAGGGCTCCTATGAACTCAATTCTGAGTTGGGGTCAATTTCGATTTTTCATAGATTACAGTTATTACCAGATAAGAGTAAGTGTGAAGTACATATTTGCTTCTATCAACTGATGCCTGGTGGGAGCGGTAATGAGCCAATCATCTAGACATGGAAATACCTGGAATCTCTGCAGTCTCAAGTGAGTTGTTATTACTGCTATACATTTGGTGACTACCCTGGGGGCTGTAGTGAGACCAAAGGGCAGAATTCTGAATTGAAAGTGATTGTTGTTTCACTTTTATATGGGAATACATATCCTGAAGATCTACTGAGCACATCTGATCAGCTTTTTCTAAAAATGGAAGAATGGACTATACTGTGACCATACGGAATTTGGTCGGACAAACAGATTTGGTCAGTACATTTTGATCCAAAATTGGACTCCAGTCCCCTGTCTTTTTTGCCACTAAAAAGAATCTTGAGTAAATACTGGACCCTCTCTGGTCTTGTAGGACTCCTTGGATGATTCTTTTTTTCCAGCAGTTTTTGGATTTCTAGAACTGCTTGTGCCCTCTGACTGGGTGGAATGTCGGGGATTTTCTTGCATACAGGAGGATGAAGGGAAAAGGGAATTATATAGCCTCCAGATATAACCACCTGCACCCAAGCAATCTGATGTTATTTGTAGCCAGGCATTTCAGTGCAGGGATAAGCATCACCCGACTGCCTCCAGAGGAAGACAACTGGACCTCCTTTCAAAACACTGGTAGGATTCACCAGGGAAAGAATCCCTGAAATGCTGGTTTTGTGGGCCACCTTGGCCATGCAGGTGGCATCTTCAATTAATGTTCACCCTCTGACCCTGGGGGAAGTACAGTTGTGTACACTTACCATAAATGTAGATGTTAGAGTGTACTCACTGTTGTAGTCATCATATTTAGGTTATCCCTGCCAAGGTATCCCTTGGCCGGCCTGAATACCAGAGACTTAGTATTTCTGCGTCGGTTGCTGTCGCTTGAGAAGTGACGTCAGGCCGTCAGTAGTATAAAGAAGGCAGCTGACGCCATTACATCAGTTTTTCTTGCCCTAACCTGTCAGGAGCCACCGAAGTAGGAGGCCAGGTTCTGGTGGAAGAACCCCACCAGTGGAAAATAAGTACCAATATGTCTCTTGTAAGGAAAGGAGAACAACAAGGAAGAAAGATAGGAAAAGGAGAAAGAAAATAAGGGGGATGGAGGGAGGCTAACCAGGACTGCAACAGTGAATACACTCCCACATCTACATTTATGGTAAGTGTACACAACTGTACTTTGTGCTTCTTGTTTCACTGTTGCAGTCATCACATTTGGGTAGATTCCCAAAGCTGAGGAAATGGGTGGAGGCAGTCAAGGAACTAGGGGCTGGCTAGGATGCCCTGCAAGACTGCAGAGGCAAACCCTGCCATGGACTTGGAGAAGAGAGGCAGGTGGTAATGCTCGGTAAAAGTGCGAACAGATGTCCAGGTGGCAGCCTCCAGGATGTCCCTGGTGGGGACTCCTCTGAGGAAAGCTGCATAGGTGGAGGCTACTCTGGTGGACTGTGTCCTGACCCCCTTGGGGAGAGGCCTTCCATGCTGTTTGTAGCAGAAATGGATGCAGTGTGCTATCCATATGGAAATGGTTTGCTTGGAGATGGGATTTCCTTCTGCCCCTGTAGAAAAGCTAACCAGCAGCTGATCAGACCTTCTGAAGGATTAAGTCCTGTCTAGATAGAATCTGAGCTGTCTGTGCACATCTAGACAGTGAAGAATCCTTTCCCCCTTGTTCTGGGGATTAGGAAAGAAGGTGGGCAAATGAATGGATTGGTTGAGTGCCACAATGGACACCACTTTGGGCATGAAGGATGGGTTAGTTTGGAGGGATACCCTGTCTTTATGGAAGATGATGAAGTGTTCAACGGCCACGAGTGCTTGCAGCTCAAACACTTTTCTGGCTGAAGTGATGGCCAGAAGAAAGGCCATCTTCCAGGAGAGAATTTTTAGCTCTGCAGAAGAAGCTGGTTCAAAAGGGGGCAGGATGAGCTTTTCCAAGACAAAGTTAAGGTCCCAAAGTGGTGTTGGTGCCCTTCTGGGGGGGGGGGGGGCTTCAAGTTGCTAGCCCCTCTGAGGAACTGTCTGATCAAAGGGTATGAGCAAAGGGGCTGCTCAGTGGGAAAAGAGAGAACACTGTGTAGTAGGTCAGCTAAGTAATCCAGGATGAAAGTGATGGAGGGCTGTGCTGTATTGGCTCCCTTAGCCTGGATCCAGGTGCAGAACCTTTTCCATTTATCTTCTGGTGCTAGGACATTTGGCCTCTTGGATATCATCCAGAACCTGTTTACTGAGGATAGCAGATTGGTTCGGGGTTAGAGAATAAGTCAATCTGGCAAACTGAGTGTCTGCAAATGGGGATGTATGAATTCCTCTTCCCTCTGGGACAGGAGGTTTGGAATCTGAGGAAGATGCCATGGAGGCAGCGGGGACAGGCTGCGCAGCAAGGGGTACCAGTGTTATCGGGGCCAGTCTTAAGCTATAAGAATGGTCCTTGGTTTTTCCTCCCTTATTTTGAGTAGTACCCTGGGGATGAGACATAGGGGAGGAAAGGCACAGACCGATGATTGACCCAGGGGAAGGACAGGGCATCCACTTTCCAAGCCATGCAGTGATGCTCCCTGGTGAAGAATTTGCTGAGCTGATGGTTGGTATGGGAGGGCAAAGAGGTTGACCTTCAGGGTTCCCATTTCTGAGTTATTAGGGTGAAGGTACTTCTATTGAGTTGCCACTCACGTGGGTCCAGAAGGTTTCTGCTTAACTGGTCTGCCAAAGAGTTGGGAGAGCCTAGTAGGAATTGTGCTAACAGGTGTAGTTGCATGGAGGAGGCTGTGAGACAAAGGGTCATGACCAGCCTGCATAGAGGGTAGGAGTGAGTCCCTCCCAGCTTGTTGATATACCACATAACAGTGGTGTTGCCTGTTTTGATCAGGAGAACCCCTGGAGAGATAAGGGGTTTGAAAGCTATCAAGGTGTGCTGCACAGCCATCATCTCTTTTTGACTGATGTGCAGAGGGATTTGTTGTGGGCTCCATTGGCCCTGTATGCACCTGCTGTCCAGGTGTGCACCTCAAGCGTAGTCTGACACCTCTGTGGTAAAGGTCTGGGTGGCAGGGGGTGGGGAGAAGGGCAGTCCCATGTTGTGGAAGCATGCTGTTGCCCACCAAAGAAATTCCTGTCTGAGGCAGGAATTATAGGTAGAAGAGTTTCCAAGTCTTGACAGCGTTAACACCAAAGGCTGTTTAGGTACCAGTGAAGTTTCCTCATATGCAGTCTGGCATATGGAATGAGTAGTATGCAATATACCATGAACCCCAGAGCTTTCAGGATCCTCCTTGCAGATAGCTGGGGACTGGGTGGCTAGTTGGGAGAAGTAGGCTGTCAGGAAAATTTGTTTTTCCTGGTGTAAGGTATGCCATCTGGGATGCTCTGTCCAAATTTGCTCCCAGGAAGTTTATCCTTTGAGTGGGCACCTGTTTAGATTTATTTTTAATTGTGCACCCTAGGGAGTTTAGTAGGGTATTTACAATGGCCAGGTGCTTGAGCAGCTTTTCCTGGCTGACTGAATAAGCCAGTCTAAGTAAGGGTAAATTTGAATATTTCTTTGTCTGCAAAAGGCAATGGCCGGAGCCAAACATTTTGTGAAAACTCTGGGAGCAGTAGATAAGCCAAAGGGAGGCGCAGAGAACTGAAAGTGTTGAGATCTTGCCCTGAAGCGGAGATATTTCCTGCATGATTCCCTGACAGGAATGTGGAAGTAGGCCTAGGGTGGCTAGCCAAGTGTCCTTGGACAGCATGAGTAGCAGCTGCTGGAGGGTGAGCATTTTGAATTTTGGGATCACAAGGAAGGTGCTTAGAATGGATAGATTGAGGATGGGGCGCCAGTTGCCATCTTTTCTGGGCATCAGAAAAAGTCTGGAGTAGAAGCCTTGGCCTATCTGTTCTGCAGGAATGTGCTCTACTGCCCTCAGAGAGCAGGGAAAGGATTGGATTTTGGGCCTCTGCCCACTGATTTGGTGGCAAATCTAGGAACCCTTTTGGGGTTGGAAGGGTGTGGAAGGAAAATTTGTATCCCTGAGACACAATGTTCAGAACTCATTGGACCTTGATAATGGTGGCCCAGGTGCTTGAGTGAAAGGAGAGTTTTCCTCCTAGGGGTAAGTGAAGGTGGACAGGGGGGGGGGGGGTGAGTCATTGTGAGTTCTTACCATGAGGGGTTAGCTTAGAACTCCATGGTTTTGAAGTAGAGGTAGTCCACTGCTTAGATCTCTGTATTCCCCGGGGCTGCTCCCTGGGGGGGGGGGGGTCTGTTTCCATGGGGCCTAGGCTGGGTCGGTTTACTTGGAGCAGGAAAGGACCAGTGCTTGGAGGGACAATGCCTGCTGAACCTAGGGGGCTGGACCTGTAAGAAATCCTTACCTGTCTGCATAGATTTTGCTTTTTCTTCCATCTTTTTTAAGACCTCTTCTGTCTTGGTGCCAAATAAGTTATCTTTGTGCAAAGGGGCATCCAACAATTTAAATTTGACATGGTCTGGAAGGGGTTGTTTCTTAAGCCATGCATGTCTTCTAATGACATATCCAGTGACTGCTGCACTGCAAGAAGCTTCTAGGACGTCATAACCACAGTGCAAAGTGTGTTTGGTTACTTGACTTGCAGAATGCATTAAGTCTTGTAAATCTTTAGATTCTGCCCAAGCAGGAAAGGAAGACATTTTTTGTTTAAGGAGTTCCAAGGTATGTTGCTGAAATTTCAGAATACAGAACTGACAATTTAGTGCCCTGATAACAAGAGTAGCTGAGGTACATACTTTTTTACCCCATCTGTCCAATGCTTGGGAATCCCTGTCTGAGGGGGTGGGATTCTTAGCAGAGGTTGCTTTAATCCCTTTTGGCCCTTGAGAAATGACCTCAGGGTCAGATGTTGGATTTTTAAAAAGATATTTGTGTGAGTCAGGGACTCTATAGTACCTGTCTGGTTTTCTGAGAACAGGAAGTAGGGCGTCAGGAGTCAAGCTGGATTCAAGGAAAACATCCTCCACAACATCCAGGACTGGAGGGATGGCCAAGGGTCTGTGTTGCGGAAGATCTAGGAATTCCCAGAGTCTCTTTTTAGACCGAGGGTACTCCTGACTCTCCCACTGGAAATGCTCCTTTAAAGTATGCAGGGTTTCCCCAAAGGAAAAATCCTCTGGGGAAGAGGCTGAAGGAATTGAGTATTCTGCATCAGAATCCTCATAAGTGGAAAGGGGTTGTATGTCTTCATAGTCAGATGCATCCGATTCATCTGACTCTTGTTCAGACAGAACTACAGGGGACAGAACTCTTTTCCTTTTTGGGGGGGTAGCTTGCCTTACCCTGATCAGCATGAGAAGGTCTTCCTCCATTTTAAGTATTTGAGACTGAGGCAAGGTAGCAGGCGCTTGAGAGTGGGTCGTTGGTTTCTTGGGTGTGGTTCGAACCCTGGGCACAAGAAACTCTGTCATTTTTGAAAGAACGGTATTTGCGAAAGAAGACATCTGTTTGTGTCGAGATTCGGTAGTGCAAAGGACTTCCTCAGAAGCCGGTGCCTGCTCAGCAGCTCCGGACCCATCCAAAGTAGAGACGACCGCAGGATCCTTAGTTGAAGAGTTTTGCGGCATACTGGACTCCAAAAGGGTCTCAGTATCAGCCTGCGAATCAACTGAAACAGGCGTCAGGAGCTGCAAAAGCACCTCTGAGTACCGCAGGACTGATGACTAGCTTAACGGAAGCGTCGTTGGTGGGTTTGGACCTGTGCGGTCTCTGTCTTTATCTTTACGTTTTTCTCGGAAGATCTGGTGTCAGATGGCTTACTGAAGCCATATCGGAATTCGAGGACTGTAATCAAAAATATTTGGCTGCAATAAGGGCCCAACAACGGATAGTTCTGGCGTTGAAAAAAGCACAGAAGCGACAATGGGGGACGTCGTGGTCTGGGCCTAAACAAGTAACGCAGTAAGAGTTGAAGTCTCGGTGTGGTATTTGCTTTCCACTTGCAAGACAATTATTAACTTTTTCTGACATCAATTGGTGCAAAAAAAAAAAAAGGATCCCTAACGGGGCACTTAGCATTAGAAGACTTCAACTTCAATTCAAGACGAAAAATCAAGTAGCGGCCAACCGGCACTCGTGCGAACTGCTTCTGCGTTGGGCTCCATGGCAAGAAAGATTGATGTAATGGCGTCGGCTGCCTTACTTTATACTAATGACAACCTGACGTCAGTCCTCAAGCGACAGCAACCGATGCAAAAATACTAAGTGTCTGGTATTCGGGCCAGCCGAGGGCTACCATGGCAAGGATAACCCAAATGTGATGACTACAACAGTGAAACACGAAGAACATCTTCCTCCCTATGTGTCCTGAAAAGGCCCTTGGGACTTCTTGAATCACATTTTCCCATTGCTTCTCTGATTTATGCAGAATGGTCAATGAGGAGTATGAAAATGTACACCCACAGCAGAAACGGTCTTTCCATCTTTCTCACACCTGGATAAAGTTTCACTAACTTCTGGGCCAAACAAGGATGATCTGTCAAAGGGTGCACTGATGTACAAAGACTTTAATAGCTCTGCAATGCCACACAGATGCATCCAGGCATGTCTCCTAATGGAAACACCTGAACCCGCTGCTCTGGTGGTCCCTTCGACTGCATAGCAATGAGCCTTCATGGACGAATTTTCTTGGACGTCCTCAGAAATGGCTTCTCCAAGGGTATTTGATAATTCTTTGATTAGATCCCTCTGAAGTCTGGTAAAAATGTGCCAAGAAGTTCAAGGACCTTAAGGCAAAGGTCGATGATGCATACACCCACTTCCCAAATCTATCCACTGCCCGAGACTCTCTGTTGGGTGGATGAATAGAGGAACTCTCTTTGGCCAGTTCCTTCTTTGTGGCTGCTGCCACAACCATGCCATGACCCTTTGGCCCAGAAAGTGCAGTTGTGTACACTTACCATAAATGTAGATGTTACAGTGTATTCACTACTGCAGTTATCACCTATTGATTATCCCTGCTGTGGTAGCCCTCGGCCGGCGCAAACACCAGAGTCAATTTTTTTTGCACCGGCTGCAGTCGCCTGTAGTCTAACGTCAGGTCATCAGTGGTATAAAGCAAGGCAGCCAGAGTCATTACATCAGTTTTTCTTGCCCAAACCTGTCAGAAGCACAAGGAAATAAGGTAAAGTAGTCCTGGTGGCTAAAAGCCACCGTAAGAAGCTTATGTCCCACTAGGGAAAAGAGGATATATAGGGGGGGTGGAGGGAGGGAAACCAGGACTGCAACGGAGAATACACTCAAACATGTACATTTATGGTAAGTGTACACAACTGTACTATGTTTTTCATGTTTCCATATTGCGGTCATCACCTGTGGGAGGATTCCCAAAGCTGAGGAGAAGGGTGGAAGGATAGGTCAGAGCCCTAAGCATGGGTCAGCAAGCCCTGAAAAACTGCAGAGGAAAACCCTGTACTAGACTTAGAAAAAAGACGTAGGTGGTAATGCTTTGTAAAGGTATGGACAGAGGTCCAGGTGGCAGCTTCCAAGATGTCCCTAGAGCTGGTCTGTTTTTCTGAAGGGTTTAGTACGGTCCAGAAAGTATCTGAGTTGTCTGTACACGTCTAGTGAATGCAGAATTCTTTCCCCCTTGTTTTGAGGGGTGGAAAAGAAGATGGGTAGGTGTATGGCCTGGTTGAGGGTCACATCAGATACCACCTTGGGCATAAAGGAGGGGTTAGTCCTCAGGGAGACCCTGTCTGCACGGAAAATGATAAAGGGCTCCACAGCCATGACTGCCTGAAGTTCTGAAACCTTTCTGGCTGAGGTGACAGCTAGTAGGAAGGCAGTCTTCCAGGAGAGGTATTTCAATTCTGTTGAAGCAGCAGGTTCGAAAGGAGGTAAGCTTAGTTTTTCTAAAACACAGCTCAGGTCCCAGGCTGGCATGGGAGGATTTTTGGGAGGTATGATATTAGAAGCCCCTCTGAGAAATTGTTTAGTCAAAGGATGAGAGAAGAGGGGTAGGTCTGAATCGTAATGGGCTGAAATGGCAGAGGCATGGATTTTAAAAGAAGAGAAAGAGAGCCCACTTTTGAGCAACTCAACTAGTTAATCCAAGATAAGAGGGATGGAAGGTTGTGAGGTACTGGCCCCTCTGGACTGGCTCAAGGAGCAGAATCTGTTCCATTTCCCTATGTAATATTTTCTAGTGCTGGGCCTTCTGGCCTCTGTGATAATGTCTAGGACCTGTTTGCTTACAGGGACTCCTTGTTAGCTTTTAAAGTATAAGCCATGCTGAAAGATTGAGAGTCTGCAAGTCTGGGTACATTAACCCCCCAACTGGGTCAAGAGGTCTGAAGTCAGGGGAAGCTGCTTGGGGGGCTATAAAGTCAGGCTGTGCAATAAGGGGTACCAATGCTATCTGGGCCAATCTGAAGCAATGAGGATGGCCTTTGATCTCTCCTCCCTTATTTTGATCAGTACCTTGGGAATAAGAGGCAGAAGAGGGAACACATGCACAAAAAGGGAGTTCCAGGGGAAGGTCAAAGCATCCACCTTCCACGCTAGGTGGTCATACACCCTGGTACAGAACTTTTGTAGCTGGTGGTTGAGGTGCAAAGCAAAGAGATTGACCTCCTGAGTCCCCCACTCCTGAGTGAAATGCAGAAATATTTCCCTGTGGAGCTGCCATTCATGGGGGTCCAGTAATTTTCTCCTTATGTGGTCTGCTAGGGAGTTGTTGACCTCTGGTAGGTATTGGGCAATTAGGTGTAGACTCATGGAGGTGGCTGTCAGCCAGAGGTTCATGGCTAGCCTACACAGAGGGTAAGACTGCCCCCCCCCCCCGTTTGTTGAAATACCACTGTGGTGTTGTCTGTTTTTATAAGGAGAACCCCTGGCCTGAGATGGGGTTTGAAGGATGTCAGAGCCTTTTGTACTCCAATCATTTCTTTCTTACTGATGTTTAAGGGAAGGAGCTGGACATCCAAAAGACCTTGGGTGCACCTGCCTGCGCCCTAAGCAATGTCTGCGGCACTGGTGGTTATGGTCTGGCCGGTAGGGCGGAGGGTGAAGGGAAGACCCTTGTTCTTGGCACAGGCCTTTGCCCACCAGAGAAACTGGCCCTTATGCATGGGCTCAGAGAGAGGGAGGTCTCTGAGACTGACAGTGCTGAAACCAAAGAATGTTTAGTTTCCTCATGTGAAGCCTGGTCAGAGGGATTAGGAGGATGCAAGATGCCATGTACCCCAAGGCTTGCAGGAACTTCCTCGCAGTGAGTTCTGGAAGTCAGCTCGGTAAAGTAGAGAGTCAGGAAGCTCTGTTTTCTGGGGATAGGAAGGCCATTTGTGATGCTGTGTCTAGCAGAGCTCCCAAGAAAATGATCTTCCTGGTGGGAGTTTGCTTTGATTTCTTCTCGTTGATGGTGAACCCTAGGGAAGTTAGGAGGGATATGACAAAGAGAAGGTCCTGGAGCAGCTTTTCTTTGCACTCTGCCTGAATGAGGCAGTCATCCAGATAAGGGTAAATCTGTATATTTCTCTGTCTGCAAAATGTTATGGCCGGGGCTAAGCATTTGGTGAATACTCTGGGTGCAGTAGAAAAGCCAAAGGGCAGCGCAGAGAACTGAAAATGTTGTGATTCTGCTCTGAAGCCCAGGAATTTCCTGCAGGATTGCCTTATGGGGATGTGGAGGTAGGCAACTCTTAGGTCTAGGGTCACCAGCCGGGCATTTATCAGCATAGGCAGCAGCTGCTGCAAAGTTAGCATTTTGAATCTGGGGACCACCAGGGAGGTGTTCAGAATGGATAGATCCAGGATGGGGCACCAAGTGCCCTCTTTTCTGGGAACAAGGAACAGTCTGGAATAAAAGCTTTTGCCTGTTTGTTCTGAGGAGACAGGTTCTACTGCCCCCTGGGATATGACAGCTTGGACCCGTTTCAATGCCTCTGCCCACTGATTCGGAGGCAAGTCTGGGTACCCTCTAGGAAATGGGAGTTTGCGGAAGGAGAATTTGTATCCCTGAAAAATGATCTTTAAGACCTATTAGTTCTTTGTTACAGAAAGCCAGTTTTGTTTGAACAGGGAGAGCCTTCCTCCTAGTTTTTGGTGACTGAGGGGAGGGGGGGTCATTGGGAGTTTTTGCCTTAGAAGGGTGGCTTAGAACTCCCTGTCTTTGGGGCAGAAGTAGTCCACTGTTTGCTTATTTTCTGGCCCTGGGATAGGGGCCTGGATGGTCTGTCCCTGCGGGGCTTACCTTGGCCCTGTCTGCTAAGTGCATGGAAGGACCAGTGCTTAGAAGGAAAGTTCCTGCTGAACTTGGGAGGTTGAACCTGAAATAAATCTTTTTACTGTCTGCACAGATTTTGCTTTGTTTTCCACCTTTTTAAGCACCTCTTCTGCTTGTACTCTAAACAAGCAGTCCGTATCCAGGGGTGAGTCAATAAGTTTAGACCTGACATGATCAGGGAGAGCTTGTTCCTTCAGCCAAGCATGTCTCCTAATTACAGATCCTGACACTGCTGCCTTGCTAGAGGCTTCTAGGGTGTCATATCCACAGTGTAATGAGTGTTTGGCCACTTGACAAGCAGAGTGCAGTAAATCTGCTAACTCTATTTAATTGCCACAGTCAGGAAAGGTAGAAATCTTTTGTTTTAATACTTCCAAAATGTGTTGCTAATATTTTAACATACAGAACTGACACTTGAGTGCTCTGATAGTCAAGATTGCAGAGGTGTATACTTTTTTACCCCATCTGTCCAAAGCTCTGGAATCCTTGTCAGAAGGAATAGGATTCTTGGCAGAACTAGTCTCATTTAAGTCCCTGTGTAATGACCTCTGGGGTCTGCAGCAGAATTTCTGTACAGGTATTTGGGAGAATCCAGTACTCTATTACTGGTCAGGTTTACTGGGAGCAGGTGGGAGGGTGTCAGGGACTAAGCTGGATTCATGGAAAACATCATCCACCACTTCTAAAATAGGGGGGATGGCCAGGGGTCTGTGCTGGGGCAGGTCCAGAAACTCTCTAAGTCTTTTCTTAGACTGGGGGAAGTCCTGAGATTCCCAATGGAAATTTTCCCTGAGGGCGTGAAGGGTTTCCCCAAAGGAAAGGTCCTCTGGAGGGGAGGCAGAAGGAATAGATTCCTCTGCATCTGAATTCTCATAAGCAGTCAGAGGTTGCTGTTACTCTTCAAAATCTGAATAGTCAGATTCCTCAGAATCCTGTTCTGTCATAATTTCTGCAGAAGGGTGCCTTTTCCTTTTAGAAGTTTTGGCCCAACTACCCCGGATAAGGGAGATGAGATCAGAATGCAAAAGACGGAACATGAAAATAACTGTCTACAAGAAGAGCTCTATGGCGAATGGTTCTCGCATTAAAGAGGGCACAGAAAGTACAGCTGTGTACACTTACCATAAATGGAGATGTTTGAGTGTATTCACTGTTGCAGTCATTACATTTGGGTTATCTGCCTGCAGGTAGCCCTCAGCCGGCCTGAATATCAAAGTCTTGGATCCCTGCGTCGCATGCTGTCTCTTCCTCCATGACGTCAGGTCGTCAGGGGTGTAAAACATGCAGCCGACGCCATTACATCAGTTTTTCTTGCCCCAGATGTCAGGCGCCCCCATAATGGGAAGCAATTATATGTTAGGTTACACCTCCAACAAAAAAACAAATACACCAGAAAGCATAACACTAAACCAGAAGAAAAGTATAGCCAAGAGAAGTCAGGGTGTTGGAGAGAAGGTAACCAGGATTGCAGCAGTGAATACACTCGAACATCTACATTTATGGTAAGTGTACACAACTGTACTATGTTCTTAGTGTTTCACTGTTGCAGTCATTACATTTGGGTTGATTCCCAAAGCTAAGGAAGGGAGGAGGACGTTAGAGAGCATTACGACCAGCTATTAAGCCCTGCAAGACTGCAATAGCAAAACCAGCTCTGGATTTAGAAAAAATAGGCATGTGGTAATGCTTGGTGAAGGTACGTACAGAGCTCCAGGTAGCAGCTTCTAGAATGTCTCTGGTAGGGACACCTCTGAAAAAGGCTGTAGAGGTAGATGCAGCCCTGGTGGAATGTGATCTTATCCCCTGTGTGGTAGGTTTTCCATGGTGCTTATAGCAGAAATTAATGTAATGGGCTATCCACTTAGAAATTATTTGCTTTGAAATGGCCTTCCCCTCTGCCCCAGCAGCAAAGCCAACTAGCAGCTGTTCAGATTTTCTGAAAGGCTTAGTCCTGTCCAAATAAAACCCAAGTTGTCTATGTACATCCAAAGTGTGCAGTATTCGTTCTCCTTTGTTCTGTGGATTATGGAAAAAAGAAGGTAAATGAATGTACTGATTAAGAGCCACACTAAACATCACCTTAGGCATAAAGGAAGGGTTGGTCCCTAGGGACACCTTGTCTGCATGAAAGATGATGAAAGGCTCCACTGACATGAGGGCCTGTAATTCAGACACTCTTCTTGCTGAAGTGATAGCTAGAGGAATTTCAACTCTGCAGTTGCAGCTGGCTCAAAATGAGGTACAGTGAGCTTTTCCAATACAAAGTTAAGGTCCCAGGCCAGAGTGGGGGGGGGGGGATCTCCTGGGTGGTCTTAAATTTTTGGCCCCTCTAAGGAATTGCTTTAGCAGGGTGAGAGAGAAGAGGGGTGGGTTCAGTATTATAATGTGCTGAAATGGCAGAGGCATGGATTTTAATTGATGAGAAGGAAAGGTCCTTGTGGAGCATCTCTGTTAAGTACTGAAGAATATGTGGCAAGCTGGGCACTGTTGTGCCCATCCCCTGAGTCTGGTTCCAGGAAATTTATCTTTTCCATTTTTCAGCATAGGATTTTCTAGTACTACGCCTCCTTGCCTCCAGAATGACATCTAGCATCTGCTTACTGAGGGATGCTATTGAAGAGCTCAAGGAATTAGCCAGGCTGCAAGGTTCAGGGTTTGGAGCTGAGGGTGCAGAATCTGGCCATCCTGCTGGGACAGCAGGGAAGGGGTCTGAGGTAGGTGCCATGGTTCCAGCAGTGACATACTGCGCAAGAGGGGGTACCAGTGCTGGTGTGGCTAGTCTGGTGCAGTCAGTATTGTCCTTGGTTCGTCCTGTTTGATCTTTAGCAGAACTTTCAAGAGGAGAGGCAGAGGGGGAAAGGCATAAAGTGAGAGGCTTTCCCAGGTGAAGGACAAGACATCCACTTTCCAAACTTGACTTTGGAAAGTCCTTGTGCAGAATTTGTCCAACTGGTAGTTCTGAGGGGAGGCAAACAGGTCTCTCTCTGGATTCCCCCATTTGCTTCTCAAAAGGTTGAATATCTTTGGTTCCAGTTTCCACTCGTGTGTCCATGAGACTTTTGCTTAGGTCTACCACCGAATTTAGTTTGCCTGGGAGGAAATGAGCTTGTAGGTGTACTTGGTAGCTAAAGGATGTGTTCCACAGAGCCATGGCTAGTCTGCAGAAGGGGTTCCTCCCTGCTTGTTTATGTATCACATAACAGTGGTGTTGTCCGTCTTTACCAGTAATTGTCTTGGAAGAATGTGGTCCTTGAAAGCTATCAGGGAATTCTGTACAGCTAAAATTTCTTTTTGACTGATATGTAGGTGCATCTGACTCGGGTTCCATTTGCCCTGAATGCACTGCCCTGCCAAGTGAGCCCCCCATGCATAGTCTGATGCGTATGTTGTTAGGGTTTGGATGGCAGGGGGTAGAGTGAATGGGAGCCCCTTGTTGTGGTTGCAGGCCTCTGCCCACCAAAGGAACTCGTGTCTTTATACAAGGAATGAGAGGAATCACTGATTCCAGGTCCTGAGAATGTTGTCACCATAGGCTTTTTAGATACCATTGTAGTTTTCTCATATGCAGTCTTGCATATGGAATTAGTAGAATGCAAGAGGCCATGAACCCCAGGGCTTGTAGGATTTTCCTTGCAGACAGCTGGGTCTTTATGGCCAGTAGTTTGAAGTAGGCTGTCAAATAATTAGAAGTTATGTACTCACCATAACGTTCCATCTGAGTAGGTGACTTCATTCGGATGCAACCTGTGGGTATCGGATCCGATCTCGGATCCGAGCCGGCAATTCAAAAGCTTAGGCTCCGAGCTCCTAGCTCCTCCCTCTTACCCATAACCCCTTGCCAAGCCCTGACTGACCTCAGATTGAGTTTGCCTCAAAATACTGACCACAGTACACTAAAACAGCATAAATACTCGCTCTATAAAGGTCAGGGGGATGGAGGGGGGGATGGTTGCATCCAAATGAATTCACCTACTCAGATGGAACGTTATGGTGAGTACATAACTTCTAAATCTGAAGTAGGCAGACTTCATCTGCCTGCAACCTGTGGGACAGAGTCCCTAGCTACCTGAATCTTGGGCGTCATGGAAGGATGTTCGAGCACCGCTGAGCCAAAGGATGCTCTTCCTCTAGAAACAACATCCACCTTGTAATGAGAAATAAAAGTATGAGGCGAGGCCCAAGTAGCTGCCGCAGATATCATCCAATGAAACACGGGACTTAAAGGCGGCTGACGAGAAACTGCCCTAGTAGAATGAGCCGTAACCCTCTGAGGAGCAGGTCTGCCTGAAGTGTCATATGCCTGCAGAATGCAATTAGCACTCCATTTAGATAGAGTGACTTTAGATACTGCTTTACCCAGAGCAAATTTAGCAAAGGAGACGAACAGCTGATCTGATTTCCTGTGGCCAGCTGTCCTGTTAATATAAAAACGTAATTGTCTATGAACATCCAAGGAATGCAATTTGTATTCTCCTTTGTTTGAATACTTGGGAAAAAATACAGGCAAATTTATTGACTGGTTAATATTGGATTCAGAAGAGACCTTCGGAAGAAAAGATGAATTGGTCCTGAGGCACACCCTATCAGGGAAGAAAGAAAGATAAGGCGGTTTGACACATAGAGCCTGAAGCTCAGACACCCTTCTGGCTGAAGTGATAGCTACCAGAAAGGCAGTCTTCCAGGAAAGGTATTTTAAATCAGCAGAAGCTGCAGGCTCGAAGGGAGGAGCAGTAAGGGCCTGCAGGACTAAAGACAAGTCCCAAGGCGGTACAACCTCCTTGACTGGAGGCCTTAACAAAAAAACTCCTTTGAGAAAAGTTTTGCATAATTTCGCTGTCATAAGGGGAGCTGTGTCCTGACCAATGTGATAATGCGAGATAGCCAATTGTACCTTAATCGTGGAAGAACTAGCCCCTTGATGAAAGAGGTCTGTTAGAAAATCCAGCACCGCAGAGATAGGTGCTGAAAAAGGATCCACAGTTCTCTGTCCTGCCCATACAGAGAACCTCTTCCATTTACTCCGATAAACCTGTCTGGTGGAAGGTTTATGAGCAGCCACCAAAATGGCCTTGACCGGTGAAGAGATACCGGGAGTCCTAATTAAGGTTGGAATTGGAGCAGCCAAGCTGTCAACTTCAGGGTCCGCAGATTGGGAACTGGCATTCCCAGAGGGTGAGAGATGAGATCCGAAATTGGATCCAGAATCCATGGTGGATTGATTTTGTGAGACCATACAAAGGGGAACCAAGGTTGTCAAGGCCAGAATGGGGCAATGAGAATCATTCTGCTCCCCAAACTGTTGGCTTTCTGCAGAAGCCTCTGCATCAGAGGAAGTGGAGGGTAGGCATAAAGGAGACCGGGAGGCCAAGCATGCACCAGAGCATCCTCGAACTCCCTGGTGGGGAAGCAGAGCAAGAAATTGTCGCATTTGGCTTGAGGGAGAAGCAAAAGATCGCAACAGGGTTGCCCCAAACGGCAAAAATCTTCTTCGCTACTTGACGATTGAGGGACCACTGTGGAGAAAGGATGGTGCGACTGAGCTTGTCCTCATGGATGTCGGACTTTCGGAATGTGCTGCTACCAGAAAGCGTTGGTGGAAATTGCCCATTCCCAGACTCTCATGGCCTCTCGACAAAGGGGTAAGACCTGGTTCCTCCCTGCTTGTTGATATACCAGACTACGGACATGTTGTCTGTCTGAATCGCAATAGTCCCTGAAGGAAGAACGTGGTGAAGTGCTTGCAACGCTAGGAGCACCGCCCTCATTTCCAGGACATTTATATGCAATGACGTCTCTGTGGGATTCCACGTGCCTTGGACAATCTTTCCCGCAGAATGCCCCCACCCGAGGCAAGAAGCGTCCGTGGTCACTGTGGCTCGGGAAATGCAGCAAAAGGTCTCCTGCCAGGGCTCCGGAGAAAGAAGCCACCACAGAAGGGAGTCCCTGCACGCCTGCTGACCGCAATCGGAGCGTTAGAGACGAACAAAGAGGAGACCACTGAACTTGAAGGGTCCATTGAAGAACCCGTATGCAAACGGGCATGAATTAGAAGCGGATAGCTGCCGCCATAGAACCTAGGGCCCTCAGGACCGAAGCTGCAGTTGGAGATGGTTGCAGGATTGCTGTCACATGACACCTCAGGCTGGCGATACGGTCTGGGGTGAGGAAGGCTCGCATTGATCTGGTGTCTAGTCTTCCTCCTATGAAATCTATAATTTGAGTTGGATTCAGAAAAGATTTCTCCCAGTTGATCGTGATGCCCAGCCTTGGTGCTAGTTGAAGAAAATAATCCCTGGCTGAGCACAGAAGATGCCTTGATGATGCCGCCAGGAGCCAGTCGTCCAGGTACGGAAAGACCTGTAATCCCTGGAGCCTCAGGTGGGCCGCTACCACCGCTAGCACCTTGGTAAACACCCTGGGGCTGAGGTGAGACCAAAGGAGGACCCTGAACTGATAATGACTGGCTCCCAGCCGAAGCGAAGAAACCTCCTGGATCGCCTGTCCATCCGAATGTGGTAGTACGCATCCTTGAGGTCTATGGAACACATCCAGTCGTTCTCCTCAAGAGGGGAGTATAGATTGCAGGGTGACCATCCGAACTTTTGCTTGGTTACTGACAGGTTCAACTGGGAAAGGTCTAAGATTGGTCTTAAGTCCCCGCCTTCTTTGGCACCAAAAGAACCTGGAGTAAAACCCTAATCCGCTTGATCTGGGGACGCTGGATGGCTCTTTTCCTAGCAGCTGCTCGATTGATAGCTGCCTCCCTTGGTCAGGTGGAACATCTGGGAGGCTGCAGATTTGGGAATCTTGAATAGGGTATTGAATATCCTCTGGATATAAGTCAAGCACCCAACTGTCTGTTGTTATGGACTCCCAAGAAGTCAGGTGCATCGAACCGCCCGACTGCCTCCAGAGACGGACAGCCGGGCAACCCTTCAGGGCTGCTGCGTGGGTCTCTCAGAGAAGGGTTCTCTGGACCCAAAATTGCCAGGAGCCCCCTGCCTCTGGCACGACCTCCCGCCTCCTCTGCCACGGAAGGACTGGTTATCCGGAGCAGGTTGGGACTGCTGACTTCCGGAACCACATCTTCTTCTGTCCCTTTGGTTCTTAGAGAAGGACCTCTGGGGAGCTGAGAAGCGGACTCGACGGCAGACAGCGTCTTCCGTCCTTTTCGCTCTGGACTAATGTCTCGCGAACAGTCTTGCCAAACAAGGCAGAACCATCGAAGGGCATTCGCGAAGGTCGCCTTGAAGGGCTCTGCAACAGAATGGCGGAGCCAGGCCTGTCGCCTCATGACAAGGCCTGCTCCGCTGGCTCTAGCGGCCCCTCAGTAGCATGAGACAGCAGCCGCATAGATGTATTGGATACTGATCTGAGAGTGGCCATTCGGTGGAGTAAACCTGTTTATCCTCACCGAGATGGACTCGGGGAGATGCAGCGATTCTTTAATCAGATCCCGCTGCATCCTAATGACATGTGCCATGTAGTTCAGCGCCTCAAGGAGAAGGTCGCTGAACTAAAACTCGCTTCCCAATGCGATCCATCGAACGGGACTCCTTGCCCGGAGGATGGACGGAGGGACTCTCCTGGGCCAATTCCTCTTCATGGCTGCAGCCATCATCATGGCATCTACTGGGGACCCTTACTCCAGTGGGTGCGGTCTGATGGAGGAGAAAGAATGCGGTCCAGGCGCTTAGGATAGGCTCAATGGTGTCCGGATCCTTCCACGCCTGATGGATATAAGATCCACCAGGGGTCAGCAGGAGGACACCCAAGAGGTAGAAGGGCCCGCTGAATGCCTCCAAGAACACAGACTCGTCCAAGAAGCCTTGGGGCAGACCACCCCCTGATCCTTAACATCTCCATGATGTCACCAAATGAGACGCCCTCAGGGGTGACCTAGGGAGCCTTCCCTTCATCCAAGTCCGTGTCTTCAGTGACGGACTCAGGGAGTCCATGTGCCTCCTCTTGCACTTACGCCCGAGGTACTTCATCGGGGCTGTCCGAGGAGTACTCTTCAGCAGATGGATGTTCCAAGGGAACCACTTGGGACATCGAGGCGGCTGTCCCTGGGACCGGCTGGTGGGGCCTGGCCCAACTGCAATGGAGTGCGGATGGAGCTGGCAGGACCGGGGTCCGGATGTCCTCGACAGTGCCCTTTCCATAACGTTGAAAGCCGAGGGGAGCCAGCTTCTAAGCCCCGAGAGCCGACCCCACTCGGATCCGACGACGGATCGGAGTCGGAGCAAACCGTGGATCCGAGAGACCAGTGTGCTCCGACCTGGACGGAGCCAAGACACACCAGCTCCCTCGATCCGAGGCTCGCCTCGCTCGAGGTCGGGTCCGGCACCAAGCACTCAAGGGATGGGACGGATCCGAGGTGTGCCGACCTATCGGATCCGACCCACCTCCGGATCCAAATCTGCACGGCGCGATAGCTCCAACCCGTGGTATGGGTCGGAGAAGGAGCTAAGGGGCGAAAAGGGTCAAGCCTCCCGGATGGGGGCTAGGAGCACTCCCATTTGCATTTGGGCCTGGATGAATTTCCTCATCATCCGTCCATATCAGCTTCGCCATTGAAAAGGTCGATCTAGAGGAGGCCACCAAGCGACCTAGAGAGCCGCCTCGGTGACCTCCTGGAAGGCTAGCCTCCTCCTCCTCGGGTCCAGGAGAGAACAGAGGGAGTGGAGCCGAGGAGGAGGAAAGCTAGAAGGCACAGGGAGGCCCGCTTAGATGGAGGAGCCGAACTAGAAGCCGGCTCTCCTCTTGTGGTGCTTCTCCCTGTGCCTCTCCTTCTGTCTCTCCCTAGAAGAATCCTTCCTCCGCAACTTTAAGGGAGGTTGAGACCCAGCCGAGGGGAGAACTCACAGCAACAGGTTGCTGACTGGAAGGCAGAGGTCAAGCAGTATCTGGGGTAAAAGACCCGCCAGCACCAACTTCGACCTCCTCTTAGCCCGGGTTGAACCCTGCACAAATGGTACAACCAGAAGACAGGTGTTCAACCCCAAGATGACGCGAGTGTGGCCATCTGCTGGGGACAGCTTATGGCCACACTCGGTACATTTGGAGAAAACAGCCTTAGGGGCTTCAGACATTACAACCTAAGGCCTAAATACACACACACACAAACAAACTACGAAAACCCGAGAAAAATTAACTAAAGAGGGAGGAAAGCCTTAACCACACACAACACTAACTAGATTAATAACCAAAAAAGAGAATTTGAAAACTTTTTCTGTCAAAAAATCTAAACTTATCTCAACCAACGCCAGGAGCTCTAGAATTCCGTTGCTTCTTGAAAAGCGGCAAACGAAATCTGAGGTCAGTCAGGGCTTGGCAAGGGGTTATGGGTAAGAGGGAGGAGCTAGGAGCTCGGAGCCTAAGCTTTTGAATTGCCGGCTTGGATCCGAGATCGGATCCGATACCCACAGGTTGCAGACGAATGAAGTCTGCCTACTTCAGATACTTTGTTTCGCTGGCATGAGGTAAGCCATCTGGGAAGTTGTGTTCAAGCTTGCTCCCAGGAATACAATTTGTTGGCAGAGTACTAGATGAGATTTCTTTTTGTTAATGTGTACCTCAGTGAGGTTAGAAGCGTCTTTACAAATGCCAGATGTTTTAGTAGCATGTCCTGGCTTTCTGCCTGAATTAGACAATCGTTCAGGTATGGGTATATCTGAATATTTTTTTGCCTGCAAAATGCAATGACTGGAGCTAGGCACTTTGTGAATACCCAAGGCGCAGTAGATAAGCCAAAGGGAAGTGCAGAGAACTGATAGTGCATGGAGCCTGCCCTGAAGCGTGGGTATTTCCTGCAAGATTCCCTTATTGGAATGTGCAGGTAAGCTTCCTTTAAGTCTAAGGTTGCCAGACAGGCATCTTTGCCTAGCATAGGAAGCAGCTGTTGAAGTGTTAGCATTTTGAATTTTGGGATTACCAAAAAGGTGTTTAGAATAGAAAGGTCCAGGATAGGATTCCAGGAGCTGTCTTTTCTGGTTACCAGGAAAAGTTTTGAGTAAAACCTTGTCCCCTTTCTTCTGCTGGGACAGGTTGAATAGCCCTGATACTTAGAAGAGAGAGAACCTGCTGTTGAGCCTATGCCCACTGATTTGAGGGTAGGCCTGGCCAACCGTTTAGGGTTGGTAAGGTGTGAAAATGGAACCTGTATCCTTGGCCAACTACATTTAAAACCCATTTGCCCTGGGTAATGTGTTGCAAGTTTTTTGCATGCAGGGCAATCTTTCCCCCTAAGAGAGCAAGCAGTTGATCAGGGCTTGGAAGGTTTAAGGTTAAGTCATTGTGACATTTTTCCATAGGGAGGTGTCTTATTACTTCCAGCTTTGGAAGTGGGAGCCCCCCACTGCTTAGGCCTGTGAGTACCTGGAGAGTGTAGCCTAGGTGGTCTGCTGTTTCTGGGTTTGGGCTAAGAAGGCCTGGAAGAGACAGGCAAAAACCAATTCTTAGAAGGCCAATGCCTACAAAATCTGGGAGGCTGTACTTGTAGGAAACCTTTAACAGTATGCATAGATTTTTCAGTCCATCTTTTTAAAGACGTCTTTAGCTTTGTTGCCAAACAGGTGGTCTTGGTTTAAGGGAGCATCCAGTAATTTAGCTTTAGCATGATCCGGAAAATTTTGCTCCTTAAGCTAAGCATGCCTTCTAAATACATTCTAAAGGCCTTTGTTGAGGGAGGAGTAAGAATTTCCTAAGACTCTTTTTGAAGTCAGAGTAAACCTGGCTTTCCCAGTGGAAATGCTCCCTAAGAGTGTGCAAGGTTTCACCAAAGGAAAAATTTTCTGGAGGGAAAGCAGAGGGGAATGGAATCCTTTGCATCAGAATCCTCATAGGTAGATAAGGACAAATCCTGGTAATCAGAAGAAACAGAAATATCAGAATCCTGATCAGAAGAATCAGAAGGAAAATCAGTTCTAGGTCTCTTAGAGGGAGAAGGCTGGCTTCCCCTGATTAAAGTAATAAGGTCTTCAGCCATTCTTATCATTTGTTTTTTAGGCATATGGGCAAGACCATGCAGTTTGGACATCGGTTTTCTAGGCGTGGGTCGAGTTTTAGGCCTTGAAGAAGATGGCGTCTGTTTGAAATGCAAGTCTGTAAGCCTGAATACACCCTCAGAAGGCGGTGCCTGCACAGCGGCTCCGGACCCATCCAAGGTAGAGACATCAGCAGGTTCCATAGTCGAAGAAGGATCTTGCGGCATATCGGACTCTGAATGGGTCTCAGTAGAGGCCTGCGAATAGGAAGTAGCGAGTATCAGGGGCTGCGAAAGCGCCTCACTGAGTAATGGCGAACTGAAGACTAGCTTAACGGAGGGGTCATCTGCAGCTTTGGAACTATGCAGTCTGTCTCTGTCTTTATCTTTACGTTTTTTAGGAATGCCGGTAGTCAGATGGCTTACCGAAGCCATTTCTGGATAGTTAAACAGAGTATCAAAATAATCTGCTGCAAAAATAAACCAACGACGAATAGTACGGGGGTTGAATAAGGCACAAAACGTACAGCGAGGGATGTCGTGGTCTGGGCCTAAGCAAGGAATGCAGTACGAATGAAAATCTTTGAGGTATTTGCTTTCCACAGGTAATACAATTGTTAACTTTTACCGAGATCGGCTTGGAGCAAGAAAAAGGATCCCCAACGGGGTACTTAGCTTTTTTGAAGACTTCGGTTCTGAAACTCGAAAACAAAAATTTCAGGAGTCGGCCGACTGGCACTTGCAAACAACTTCTGCTTTGGGCACCGCGTGGCAAGAAAGACTGATGTAATGGTGTCAGCTGCATGTTTTATACCCCTAACGACCTGACATCATGGAAGAAGAGACAGCATCCGACACAGGGATCCAAGACTTTGATACTCAAGCTGGCTGAGGGCTACCTGCAGGCAGACAACCCAAATGTAATGACTGCAACAGTGAAACACGAAGAAAGTACAGTTTTGTACCTACCATAAATGTAGATGTCCGATAGGAATGCATCTGCAGTCCTTACAAAAGGGTTGTCCTGTCGTCAGGCAGCCCTTCGGTCGGCCGGATTCCAAAGTCTGGGTCTGGCCTCGGCTGGTGTCGCACTTCACCCGACGTCACAGCTGCAGTTCTTCGGGTATAAAGGCATCAGCCGACGCCATTTTCCTCAGTGTTTCTTGCCCCAGATGCCAGGTGCCCTCTTGGATGGCTAAATTTGGATAAATGCCAATGTTTCCAAATAGCAGAGAGCAAACACAAAAAATAAGCATGTATGTACATATATACAAACAAATACACCATAATAGATCCCCCCCCCAGCTAGCTAAAAGATGGCAAGTACCCTAGGAGTACCACAGAGGGGAAGGCGGGTGGGTAATCCTGACTGCAGATGCATTCCTATCGGACATCTACATTTATGGTAGGTACAAAACTGTACTATGTCCTTCAAGGATGCATCTGCAGTCCTTACAAATGGGTAGAATACCATAGCCAAACTAGGGAGGAGGAAAAAAGAGAGATTATGGTGTAGTTAGGATCCCTTGCAAAACAGCAGTGGCAAAACCTGCTCGGGATCTAGAGTATAAAGGTAAATTATAGTGCTTGGCAAATGTATGCACGGAGGTCCAAGTAGCAGCCTCTATAATGTCCTTGGTAGCCACTCCTCGTAAGAAAGCTGTGGTAGTGGCTGTAGCCCTTGTGGAGTGAGGCCTGATGTTCTCTGGAGTTTTCTTTCCATGGTAGGAGTAACAAAATCTAATGCAATTTCCTATCCACTTGGAGATTGTCTGTTTTGAAATTGCTTTTCCTTCCCTTCCTGTTGCATATGCTACCAGTAGCTGGTCAGTCTTTCTATTGCACTTGGTCCTGTCCAGGTAGTAGCGTAACTGTCTATGCACATCCAAGGTATGTAACAGTCTTTCTCCCCTGTTCTGTGGGTTGGGGAAGAATGTAGGTAGGTGGATAGCCTGGTTTAAAGACACTCTGGATACCACCTTAGGCATAAATGTAGGATTTGTTCTCATGGACACTCTATCTTGATGGAAGATCAGGAAGGATTGCACTGCCATTAATGCCTGTAGTTCAGATACCCTTCTTGCTGAGGTGATCGCCAGCAGGAAAGCAGTCTTCCATGATAAGTATTGCAATTCTGCTGTTGCTGCTGGTTCGAAAGGAGGAAGTGTCAATTTTTCTAGCACAAAGTTCAAGTCCCATGCTGGCAATGGTGGTTTCCTAGGAGGTTTTACATTCTTAATTCCTCTCAGAAACTGCCTGAGCAGAGGATGTGAGAAGACAGGGGGATCCAAGCTGTATTCTGCTGAAATAGCTGATGCATGTATCTTGATGGAAGAATAGGACAGGCCTGTATGGTAGAGCTCTGCCAAGTACTCCAGGATGTTGGCTATGTTTACCAGTGACACATCTTCTCCCTTTACAGTACTCCAAATGAGATATCTTTTCCATTTTGCTGCATAATTTCTTCTTGTTGAGGGTCTGCGAGCCTCAAGGATAACGTATTTAACCCTTTGTGATAAATTTGGGTTAATTGATCTTATGCAATGTTCCAGGCAGTCAGCTGCAGAGTTTTCAGGTTTGGATGCAGGATGTTGTAGTTGTTCTGTGTTAACAGCAATGGAACCAGGGGTAGTGTCCATATTTGTTCCCGAGACATGCTCCTTAGTAATGGGTACCAATGTTGCCTTGGCCAGTCTGGAGCTATCAGAATGATCCTCGGACGTTCCTCTTTGATCTTCAATAGCACCTTGTGCATCAAAGGAAGTGGTGGGAATGCATATGCTGTCAGGTGTTTCCAACTGAAAGATAGGGAGTCCACCTTCCAAGCAAGTGGGTGGTACGACCTTGTGCAGAATTTCTTTAGCTGGTGATTGCGTGGGGATGCAAATAAGTCTATTTGTGGTAGTCCCCATTTTCTTGTAATGGCTTTGAAGATGTCCGGATGCAGCATCCATTCGTGGGCATCCGTGGTAGTCCTGCTTAATATGTCTGCTAGAATGTTTTCTTTTCCCGGTACAAAAATTGCTTGTAACTGAATGTTGTAGCTCAGAGCCACATTCCATAGGTCCAGTGCCAGCCGGCATAGAGGGTATGAATGTGTGCCTCCCTGTTTGTTTATGTACCACATAACTGTGGTGTTGTCTGTCCTTATCATCAACTGACCTTCTCGAAGAAATGGTCTGAATGACTGGATTGCCAATTTTACTGCCAGCATTTCTTTTAGATTTATGTGTAGGTGCAGCTGGTCTTGAGTCCATAAGCCTTGCATGCACTTGTCCAGCATGTGGGCCCCCCCAACCGAGGTCTGAGGCGTCCGTCGTGATGGTTTGGCTTGGTTGAATGTTGCAGAAGGGCAATCCTGTGTTTGATTGACAGGCCTGAGCCCACCATAGGAACTCTTGCTTCAGGCATGGGATTATTGGAATTTTGGTTTCTAGGCTGTGCTTGTGTTGAGACCACAAATTCTTTAGGTACCACTGTAGCTTTCTCATATGCAGTCTGGCATGAAGGACCAGAATTATGCAGGAAGCCATGAAGCCCAGGGCTTGCAGTACTTTTCTTGCTGTTAGATGGTTCTGCTTTGTTAATGCCAAAAAGTAGAGAGGTAGTTGCTCTTGCTTTTCTACAGTTAGGAATGCCATTTGTTTTGATGTGTCCAGCTCTGCACCCAGAAAGGTTATTCTTTGGGATGGAATCAGCCTTGACTTTTTTATACTGACTGTGTATCCCAGGGCTTGTAGCAGGTAAATGACTCTTTGTAAGTCTTCTGTTAGTTTGTTTTTGTTGTCCGCTTGTATCAGGCAGTCGTCCAGGTAGGGGTAAATTTGGATTCCCTGAAGCCTGCAATGAGCAATTACTGATGCCAGGCATTTCGTGAACACTCTGGGCGCAGTAGATAAGCCAAAGGGCAATGCTGAGAATTGATAATGCTCTGATCCTGCAAGAAATCTGAGGTATCTTCTGCAATTTGGTCGTATGGGGACGTGCAGGTATGCCTCCTTGAGATCTAGAGTTACCAGCCAAGACTCCTTGCCCAGCATGGGAAGAAGCTGCTGTAGAGTCAGCATTTTGAATTTTGGGACAATGAGGAATGTGTTTAAAGCGGACAGGTCGAGAATAGGCCTCCATTTGCTCTCTTTTCTTGGTACCAGGAAGAGTCTGGAGTAAAATCCCTTTCCTTGTTCCATAGCTGGTACCTTTTCCACAGCTCTCATCCTTAATAATTGAGATATTTGTTTTAGAGCTTCTGCCCTTTGAGTTGGTGGTAGGTTTGGCATTCCTCTTTTTCCTGGTAGAGTATGGAAATGAAACCTGTAACCTTGGTCTATAGTTTGCAAAATCCACTTTTCCCTTGTGATGCAATGCCAGTAAAGCTAGCTTTCCACCTAAGGGTGCTTCTAGTTGTTCCCTGGTAGGCGGTGCTAGAGCCAAGTCACTGTGATTGTGCTGTTGTAGTGGTGGTGGCTGCGTCTGTGCCTCGCTGGTTGTTACCCTGCCACTGGCGTCCCCTGTAGGCACCCCTGGATTGGTTTCTGCCTCTTGAACGCCTATTCCTGCCTCTCTGAGCTCTGGAGGAGTCTGGAAAGGACCAATTCTTGGAGGGCCAATTCCTGCTAAACCTTGGCGGCTGTACCTGTAAGAAATCTTTCACTGTTTGTACAGATTTTGCCTTCTCTTCCATCTTCTTCAGCACCTGCTGTGCAGGAGAACCAAATAAATTGACCTTGTCCATGGGTGCATCTAAAAAGTTTTGATTTGACATGGTCCGGTAAGGCCTGCTCTTTCAACCATGCATGCCTTCTGATAACTGTGCCAGTCATGGCTGATCTAAAGGAAGCCTCCAGTGCATCATAGCCGCACTTTAAAGAATGGTTACTAACTTGCTGAATGTTATGTACCATTTCCTGAACATATTTCTTATCTACAGATTCATCAGAGGACAGTTTTTTAGTTAACTGGTCTAGCATAAATTCTTGATATTGAATCATATGAAATTGACAATTCAAGGCCCTAGCTGACAGAGTAGCAGAAGTGTAAACTTTTTTACCCCATCTCTCTAAGGACCTGGATTCCCTTTCAGAGGGGAGGGGGTTTTTAGCAGAGGTAGTTGCTACAGCCTTAGGCCCCTGGGAGATAGTCTCAGGATCTGCAAAAGGAGCCTTGTATAAATGGTGATGTGTGTCCGGGACCAGTCTCAGGATCTGCAAAAGGAGCCTTGTATAAATGGTGATGTGTGTCCGGGACCCTGTAGAACCTATCGGGCTTAGCAGGGGCCGGAGGTAATGAATCAGGGGCAGTACAAGCATCATTAAATGCATCATCTACAACAGAAAGAACTGGAGGTATAGCTAAAGGCCTATGTTGTGGTAAATGCAAAAAGGTTCTAAGCCTTTTCCTGGAGTCTGAGAAATCTTGGCCCTGCCACTGAAATTGTTCCCTCATAGCATGCAAGGTTTCCCCAAAAGAAAATTCCTCAGGTGGAGAGGCAGAAGGGATGGACTCTTCAGCATCAGAGTCTTCGTAAGGGGAGTAAGGAGCCTCTGGAGGGTCTGTATGTTCTGAGTCATCAGAGGAATCATCTGAGGATACTGGCTCAGGGGGCTCTGCTCTAGGCCTCTTCTCTGGAGGTGGATGAGAGGCCCTGTCAGGATGAGGTTGGGATCCCCGGATTAAAGAAATGAGATCCTCTGCCAGAGAAAGCATATGGGAACTGGTGCTGGGCCTGTGAGAGGGGGGCTTAACAGGCACAGTTTTTGAAGCTTTAGCTGCTTTAGCCCTGGCAAAGGCCTTAATGGACATGGCTGCAGGAGGCCTAGCAGCTCCACGTGCAGGGGTTGAAATATCCAAGGGAATAGTGTCAGCTAATTCCTGAGAAACCACAACTGCAGGTTGGATTTCAGAAGCCGATTCCACCAGGTTAGAAGAGGCCTCGGTAGAAGGCATGTTTTCGGCTGAAGGAAGAACCGCTTGCTCGGTTTCAGCCGAAACCGAGACACTCGCGGTTGGCTTAACCGTGGTTTTGGCCGAAACCGCGGACCGCGAGTGTCGGTCCTTTTCCCTACGTTTTTTGGTTAATTGTGTAGTCGGAGGATCCGACGGCATAATATAAGCAAAATCAGAGCCGAAAAACTGTTCTGCAAATTCCGACCGACGTCTAAGCGTCCGTCGGTTAAAAGAAGCACAGGCTAGACAAGCTGCTACGTCGTGGTCTGGGCCTAAACAAGGTAAGCAGTAAGAGTGGAAATCTTTATGAGGTATTTGTTTCCCACAAGTTAAACAGTTATTCACTTTTTCTGACATCGGCTGAGGCAAGAAAGAGTCCCCAACGGGGTACTTAGCTTTTTAGAAGTCTTCGAAGTAGTATTCGGTAGTAGTAATCTCTGGTTCTGACCGACCGGCACTTGCGAACAGCTTCTGCTTCGGTCGCCATGCGGCAAGAAAGACTGAGGAAAATGGCGTCGGCTGATGCCTTTATACCCGAAGAACTGCAGCTGTGACGTCGGGTGAAGTGCGACACCAGCCGAGGCCAGACCCAGACTTTGGAATCCGGCCGACCGAAGGGCTGCCTGACGACAGGACAACCCATTTGTAAGGACTGCAGATGCATCCTTGAAGGACATCATCCAGCAACAGGGGACGTAGTGGTCTGGGCCTAAACAAGTGATGCAGTAAGAATGGAAGTCTCGGTGTGGGATCTGCTTTCCACAGGCGAGACAATTGTTAACTTTTTCGGACATCGGTTAGAACAAGAAAAAAGGGTCCCCAACGGGGTACTTAGCTTTAGATGTTTTCAGCTGAAATTCAAACTCTGGTAGCAACCGACCGGCACTCGTATGAACTGCTTCTGCTATGGGCTCCACGGCAAGAAATACTGATGTAATGATGTCGGCTGACTTGCTTTATAGCACTGATGACCTGACGTCAAGACTACAAGCAACTGCAGCCGATGCAAAAAAACACTGACTCTGGTATTCGGGCCGGCCAAAAGCTACCACAGCAGGGATAACTCACAGGTGATGACTCCAACAGTGAAACACGAAGAACATCGGTTTGTATTCAGGGACAGACAGAATTTTGTCAGGTCTCCTGGGTATAGATTCAGTAGTGCCAGGGGCCTCCCACACCCACAGAGTGGTCAACTGAGTGAGCTTGTCCATGGGTAAAGGGTCAAGTGCCGAGGGCCTGCAGGTACAGTGACTCCTTGGTAGAAGCATTTTGGGACTTCCAGTTACTCCTCTGTTTCAATAATTCCAGGATTTCTCCAAAGAAGACATCATCAAGGGGTGACCTTGGGGATCCCCTCCCCTTCATTGAAGTCTGTTTCTTCGGTGATCGATTCCTCTGGGGAATCCAAATGCTTCCTCTTGCACTTCCTCTGCTTAGGGACCTCCTCAGTGGGGTGATCTAGGGAGATATCAGAAGAGGCGAGAATTATCTGAAACTACTGCGGTCTCGTCATCCACTGACACAGTGGGAGTGCAGGTTGAATATCTGGGTGTGAGGAGGAAAGAAACACTTGCTCCAAAGTGGAAAGGTCCGACTGTTTGACTGTGGCAGTCAGGGCTCTCTCCATCGCCTTGGAAGTTGCCACCCCCCTGAAGAGGGAAGGGAGCCGAGAACAAAGAGACTGCCTCGGAACCGTGGTCACTCCCCACTCCAGAGAGACAACGTCTGAGACAGAAGCCAGAGCTGAGTTCATCTGTGCCCATGCTCCAAGGTGCACAAAAGGTTGTGAAAAAATAAAAGTAGACAGGACAGACTTGGCACAAGAGGTCTCCACACCCGACTGGACCATAGACATCCGGGCAAGAACCAGTTCTGAAGATAGGGATATCGCTGGAACCGATGCAGTCAGATCCAAGAGGCTAGAAGCCGAGAACTTTAATGCTTCCGATGAAGTCAGAGAAGGAAAAACAACAGGGGGTAATGGAAGGTTCAGCTCCTATAAATGAGGGGGCTGGAATCAAATAGGTATCCCACAATCCTCTCAACCAGAGTATTTTATTCACCAGCCTCTCCACATCATCCTCCGTTAAGCTCTTGGTGGAATGGATAGAAAGGATGCAGGGTGATTTTGGTCTTTCCAGAATAGGTGAAGGCAGTGTTCTTGCAAAGGGGTCAATAGAGGGTGAATATGAGGTTCTCAGAAGATCCATAATGTATGGCTCCTCAGACTATTTACTCTGTGCTGAAGTACTCAGCAACAAAGGAGATGTCTGTGCCATGAGTTTTGGTGTCAAATATTCCAAATGCTCCTGCACTGAAATACTAGGCGCCAAAGCCTTTGTCTGCTCCGATAACCTCAGCTCCACAGGTCCCTTCGGGACCAAAGTATTGGTAGTGGAAGTCGGTCAGTTCCAAGGTTTCCAAAGGAACTGAAGAGTTGGCCCTTTTCTAAAATGGTGCCGATGGAGTAGAAGGCACTGATAGGCTTCTCTTTTTTGGTTTCTCCAAAGCTGTGGAAGAAGAAAATGAGGTAGAGGGAGAAGAGATTGGTCTTACTCTTGGCTTTCTCAGCAGCAGATAAGGCCTCACTGAAGGCTGATGGAAGGATACCCTTCAAAATAAGTTTGTTACATCTTTCCACTAGCACCCTATGACTGAAACTATGACATATTGAGCAGTCTTCTTGAAAGTGAACAGGGCCCAGGCAACAGACAGACAGCAAATGAGTCTCTGACATCAGAATATTGTGCCTGCATTTCTGGAATCTTTTGAATCCACAGACTTTAGGTTTATCAGCCATACTGAAGAATTTCAAAGTTTTTAACAATGGCGTCAACAGGCCAGCTATACAACCCACATACACACACAGGTACAAAAGCCTCACAAACAGGAATGCTCACTATAGAAATAAATGGATTGTTTTTTTTAACAGAAGGAGACAACAGCAGGAAGAAAACTATCAAAAATTATGGATCAGAACACACCGAGGTGTACATAAGAAAGGAAAAACTATAAAAATGATAGTTCAGAATACACCAAGGTGTACGGAAGCAGAAGGAGAGGTCAATTTTAAAAGGATTAGAAAGCAGAGGGTAGATTAACAACTAATAAGCAATAAAGTAGAAAACTCTTACAAAAGTTGTAAATATATCAATAAAGCAACACTTCGCTCGAGAGCAATGGCAAACGTGTCATGAACAGCGGCAAATGAGACCTGAGGTAGCTGGGAGAGGAGTACTGTGGGTAAGGAATAAGCTCAAGAGTTTCTGGCTTTCACGAGATGTACTAATGACAGAGTCGGTTCCTAAGCTCAGAACTGAACCCATATGTCGAGGATAAAATGAAAATTTACATCAGACACAAGGTTTCTTAATGCAAGGAAAAGTCAAGCATTCTTTACTAAGCAATACATGTAATGGGTTATAGTCCTTCAAAGACAGGAAATTCGTTATCAGAAGAGAAGGTGGTTTTATTTTTTGCATGTCTCATAATGAGCCAGTAAAGGACAAAATCAAGGGGAAACCTCACATGGAGTAAGGCAGAGCATTGTCCAAGCATGTTTCTTTCCACAGGAAAACACAGACTTACAAATAATGAAAATCTCTGGAAAGATAATATTGAGTTGAAAAAAAAATCTGTAAAGCACTCTACCAAAATGACAACAGAAAACACACTAGAGAGTAACATACGAATCAAACCTCAGTTACTGTCATCATAAATCATGGGGGTGACTTGGATGGACTTTCTTTACATCCCATGTTCTTAAAAATAAAGATAAGACCTGAACAATGAAAACAAAACTTTCATGTGTCACTGCTCTTCTGTTACAAGCATACATCCAAAAATACTTGTGAGCTCTGGAAAAGATACTAAAATTAAAAGGTTGTGAGGAACTACCACACACTTTTTAATATGTCATACATCAGAATACATGACTTATACATGATGTACACTGTTAAAAAAAAACTTAAGTAGGATTTGACTTTGTGGCTCTGATACTCCCAAATGTGACATGCCATAACAGTTATTCTCAGGGAAAACTATATTTTGGAACATGCTACCTTGACATCACCTGTGACCAATACTGTCAAATGAAATTTACCATGATTCACTTTAATGAAATTGTGATGACATTTAATTCATTGGTTTAAAATATTCAATGATTTTTTTTTTTTTTAATTAGAGTTTCCTAGTTTGGATTTCATTTATATGAAATCCTAAAGTAAAACAATCACTGTGATCATAATGCTTACCTTTGCACAAATCCCTCCAGGAGACTATGCAAAACATGGCTGCGGTACCTCATCAGTCTTGTGTCCTGTGGTGTACTGTCAACACATTGCCCATTCAGAATTGGACGCTCAAACATATTACTAAACTCCTGCCTAGACCCGAGAAAGTCAGGCCGCACAAAGTCCACCATGCACCAGTACTCAATCAGGTTGTTTTGCAAAGGGTATCCTGTCAAAACTACCCGCCGTCTTGATCTGATAGCCTTCAATGCTTGAGAAACACTTGCATGACAGTTCTTAATGCGATGTCCCTCGTCACAGATTACAACATCAGGTCCTGGGCGAGACAATGCGTTCTCTATGCCTGAAAGGTACAACACATTTAAAAGGCAGTGCAATGTATACTTTACTAGGACAATACAATAATAGACATTAAAAAAATTAAACTTCCAAGAAATACATACATAATAATCCAATGACACTGCATTACAACATTTTGAGGAAAATTAATCACTTAATATTGTAACAATGCCACATCAGTAAAAACACAGAATGCTACAGGACAACTGTCAGTGCAGCTTCTCTTCAATACAAAGAACAGTAGGGGAGGCAAGAATGCAAAAGGTCTTTAAGACACAGACAGTGCAATGGCAATGAAGAACCTTTTCAGAGTTTGTTTGTGTCTTTCGGCTTTTCCCGGTTAGGGGTCGCCACAGCGGAACTCCGGTCCACTAATGATTGGCAGTAGAGTTTTACATACTGGCTTGCCGGGCCTAACGCACAACCTTCAACGAAGGAACGCCCATTCACGCATGTCGGCACACAGAAGACGCTCTAACTGAGAATCGAACGGGCAACGTCTAACTGTGAGGCGACACCACTACTGCTGAAGAACCTTTTCAGAGTAATAAACCCAAAATGAAGGTGATTAAATCACCCAGTGCAGGGTCCTCAACATCATTTAGATAAAATGCTCCCAAACTCTGTACCAAACCAAAAGGGTGCACACGGCAACCGTGAAAGCTGAGGTAGTAAGGGTAGTAAGCATTAGAGTAACACAACTGGGATGTGACCAATGTTCTTCTTTCGGCTTTTCCCGGTTAAGGGTCACCACAGCGGAACTCCAGTCCGCTGATTGGCAGTAAATTTTTACAGTGCCGAGGTGCCAGCTCGACGCCCAACCTTCAACGAAGGTACACCCATTCACGCATGTATTTCGAAGGCCACTCGACCGCGGGGAGGAAATGCAGACTCCACACAGAAGGTGCTCCAGCCGAGAATCGAACGGGAGAACCTCTTGCTGTGAGGCGACAATGCTACCGCTGCACCACCGCGGCTATCTGGGATGTGACCAATGTGCAAAGTAAAACTGGCAACTTTTGGGAGAAGACGTGCTAAGACAGTTGCCACAACCTGTCCTGAAAAGGAAAAGAATCCTGTCAAATACCAATAACACAAAAGCTTTTTACATGAAGTACTCATAGGCTTTCATCATCAAGATGTAGGAACACTGAAAGATACTGTTTTGTACCACCTAGACAGCAGAATGGATGATGCAACAAAACTTATGTCTTGATTGGGTTTAGCTGTATCTACTGAGTAACATTCAATTAGAAAATTAAATCAAAGAAGCTGATCAACAAACAAATATGAATTTCCATCAGACAAAGACTGATATGAGCATGCTTACCCGTTTACTATATATCACTCTTCAAAAAAATGAGTTATATGTGCTTTGTGTGTGTGTGTGTGTGTGTGTGTGTGTGTGTGTGTGTGTGTGTGTGTGTGTATATATATATATATATATATATATATATATATATGTATATATATATGTATTTTTTTTAAATCATTAGAAGCATTTTAAACATATCTTAATCCAAGTGCCATCTTTCTATGGTCATTAATTCCAACGGCCAATTTATATTTATATCAAGTTTCTCATGTTTTTTTCCCCCCTTCTGATCAGGCATCTGTAAGTCAGTTTTAACCTGCACGTCCTTCAAGACTCAAACTTTTTGAGTACATCCCTCTCCCAAGTTCACCACAAACCCTAGCTCTTTCCTGATTCTTTCTGTAACCTTGACTTAAAACGGTCCCACTGTTCTACCAGTGAAACTACACTTTCTAATAAGCTGCCTAAGGCCTCTCTTAGTTTCTGCTTAGATCAGATATGAAAAGGTTGAGATTTCAAATAATAACTTAGGAACCTCGAGATTTTAGTTTCGTGCCTTTCCTCATGTTTCAAAATCTGCACGTGCATGCTGATATGACAACATTCTCAATCAACTCTAGGTTCCAAGCTAGGTGTACATGCTTCTGGGACATGTATAGTCTTACCTATCCTAAATCTAGTATTGTATCCATACATAAAACAGACAGGGAGGTTAAGTATATTTTGGGGAGTTCATGTACAAACTTGCACTATATCAATACAACCAAATCCCTTCATGTAGACTCTGTTGAGACTGTATCTAAACCTCTGGGGTTTAGTGTGGGATTCCAGACACCGGTAATCTAAACTATGTGTTAGTGAAAGAATTTTCCCTCCAAGGATTTCTCTGAACTATGTTCATTTTTTTTGGAAGGGTGTGACAAATATTTGCCAATCATTATTTCTATAAGCAAAAATCCTTTACTACAACATTCCTCTCCACCAGTTCCAGCTTGACTATTATTGGTGTCCTCTCGCAATTAATGTGATCATCCTTCTCTTTCTTTGATCCAGCAAAGCCCTTTTTGCTTAGTTTTCACACTTTCTTCTGAATTAAAGTTAAGGTTGATGCATCACAACGTCAGGTTTGTGCATCTTAATGAAATCTAGTACTGTCTGTCTCTTAAGTCTGTAACCCTTTCATATTTCAACACTTAGACTTTTTGTCCACTACCACGTCCTCCTAACCTTATCCCTTTCTCTTCCACAATTCTTTTATTTAACTGTCTCAGACATTCATACTGTTGTTCATGAATACTCATTTTTGCCATAAAACTAACTTTCTTCTAAGTCTGTTTCATTATATGTGGCACTGCCCCATAAAGAAATTAAGTGTGTCTACTTGTATTCTAACAGTCAAAGATAAATAACAAGAAACACATTAACTTGCATACAAATCTGCCAAACATCTTTAAAATTCCCATTCTATACAGATGTTTTGAAAACTGAGAATGGTAAGCAATCACAGTATGTTACCTATACCCCAAGAAAACTGCAGTTATCCTACCATCCCTGTATAATACTCATTTGATTCCAAAGAACACAATACGCTTTTCCTTTAGTTCCACATTTCACGTTAATATTCATTCATTCATTCTTTGCCTCATTCGGTACTCTCAGTGGATTACTTTCAGTTAAATGTGTATCTTCTACTTTTTGCATAAATTCATCACCAAACAAAATTTTTTACTCAAAAAAAATTCTCTGGCTTCACAACTTAAGTATCCAGTTGCTTTGACATCTGCTTGTCTTTTGATAAAATTTCTTAAAACTTCAGTTGATCATATGCCTTTAGGAAGCAATCTGGTTTCCCAAAAATCCTTAAATTGTGAGCATCCCCTAGTTTGTAGCATCTAAACATTTTACTTACTGACATTTGGTAACCAGGAAAGTCCGACTGGGTCAGAAACCCATTTTCAGCAGCAGCCCAGGGAGAAAAGCTCCAAACAGTGATTTCCGCTTTTTATGAACTCCGGTCGTCGGCTATTCCGACGGCATTATGTAGTTAAACCTTCGGCCAAAGTAATGAAAAGCAAAACGTACCGACGCTTAATAGTGCGTTGGTTAAATCTAGCACAAAACCGACAACTAGCAACGTTGTGGTCAGGGCCTAGGCAAGGAATACAGTAAGAGTGAAAATCCTTATGAGGTATTTGCTTCCCACAAGAAATACAATTGTTAACTTTTTCTGACATCGGTCTGGAGCAAGAAAAAAGTTTGCCCAACGGGGTACTTAGCTTTATAGAAGACTTCGGATCTGAAATTCAATTTTGAAAATCTCAGGAGTCTGCCGACCGGCACTTGCGAGCTGATTTTGCTTCGGGCACCGCGCAGCAAGAAAAACTGAAGCAAATGGCGTCGGCTGCATCTTTTATACCCCTGGTGCACAGGCGTCAGGGAAGAGGCGACAGCAACCGCCGGACCAAGACTTTGGAATTCAGGCTGACTGTGGGTAGCCTGCCAGCAGGATAACCCAAGTGTAATGACTGCAACAATGAAACACGATGAACATCATCAAGTTATACAAAATTTCACAAGTAGTACAATAGAAGATAAAGAATGTATAAACAAGTTTATATTTTGGATAAAAAGAAATTAACATCATTTAAATATATTTTTCAAGTATATAAATAGGGATTAGTAGAACACAATACGCTTGATGGTTCTGGAGAGGGAAGGTTTATCATTTAAGAAATTTAGCAAAGGCAATAAGGAAGTTAACAGGACAGCAGCATACCTCTCAACCATAACGAATTGCTAGGTATATACCGTTTTTGAGGGCAAAATAAGGGGGTTTCACAAATTCCCATGTGGCACCTTCAATTCCAGATTTATTTTTATTTACAAGTTTAACTTTAAAGCAAGTTTAATGTTATAGCTGAGTTCTCCTGTCCTGTATTATCCGTGACCATGAATTTCCCACTACAAGACTTAGAGAAGTAGAATCGGCTGTGATGCAGTTGAACTGTCAAGAACATTTTATTTTACCATCTCAGTAATTTGTGATGTAAGGCAGCCAGAACAGCAAAAATTTGTCTGAAACGTTGGGCATGATTCACGAATATTTGCAAGTATGGTATGTATACACATGATGCAGGTAAAACGGCAGATAAAGCAATACCAATAAAATTATTTTTTAATAATTACTGCTCCCACATCCACACGCATTAGTGGATACCCAGTCTAATGACATGAACATTGAATAAAACATCCTTAGTTTTGAGACAAATGACTGCTGCAGAGTTTGCACATTTGTGTCTGTGGAGTGTGGATATAAGCTAAGGTTACAAATGAAGTTAGACCGTTACATGCACTTCTCATTTACTTGCCATAGGAATTTGCAAAACAGAAAAGGTGTGGAATTAAGGTTTTTATTTTTAGTGATGCAGCCTCTGATTACCTGATTTCTTCTCTGTAATTTGACCGGACAACAGACACCTAGTTCTCTTACCTGCCTCTGATTTGCCTCAAAATTTTACTGCATTTACTGAGTTTATTAATGATTTTTTTTTTTTAATTAAGTTGTTTTTTTTAGAACACTTACAGCCTTACTACACCTGCAAATACATGCATATTCTCAGTCTAAATACTTTGTAGTGACTAAATATTAATTTTAAATTTGGTCCCTGATTTTGGGTATTTGTCCATGGCATGCTTTTACTTTCTCCTGACAGTTTTAAAATGTTAAAGCTATGCCTATGTCAAAAAGCAGAACTAGTGGTGTTGCATCTTTTTGAGAAATGCAAATATCCTCTAGGCCAGCTGTCCCCAACCACCGGGCCGCCAGGCATGGAGTGAAACAAAAAAGTGAATGTGTGTATGCATGTGCATGAGTGTATTTATGTGTCTGTCTGCATGTGTGAGTGAATGCATGCATGAAAGCAGAATATGTGTGTGTGTGTGTGTGTGTGTGTGTGTGTGTGTATGAGGGAGAGTGAGCAGTGATTTTCACTTAAGCAGTGCTTTTGCTGTTTGGCGAGTGTAAAACAAAAGTCAAGGAAACCGAAAAGTGTGTGTGTGCTCACGCGTGCATTTTTGTGTGTGTGAGTGAATGCATGCATAAAAGTAGGTGTGTGTGTATGTTTCTGTCTGCACGTGTGAGTGAATGCATGCATGAAAGCAAAAGAGACTGTGTGTAAGAGATTGAGAGTGAACTTGTGAGTGAACACTTGCACGAAAGCAAAAGTGTGCGTGTGTGCCAGAGATTGACAGAGAAAGAGTGAGAGTGATCGTGTGTGAGTGAACATGTGCATGAAAGTAAGAGACTGTGTGTGTGTGTGTGTGTGTGTGTGTGTGTGTGTGTGTGTACGTGCGTGTGAGTGTGTGTGCGTGTGTATGTAATTGACAGTTGTAAATCTGTAAACTTTACATGCGCCAAGTCTATTTTTTAATGCATGCATATTAGCATGTCTACATCGGCATTTTCAACTTGAAGTTTTACAGTAGTACACCCATATACATATCTGGCCTATTTTCACTTTGTTATGCGGACTGCTTTCAGGGATATGATGTCTCAAGATCTTGAGTAATCAGAGATATGCAGTGGTAAAATATGCAAGAACTCCAGGGGCACAATTAAAATACAGTGAGTAAAAAGTGCAGTTTTGTACCTACCATAAATGTAGATGTTCAAGTGTCTTCACTGCTGCAGTCATTACACTTGGGTTATCCTGCCATCAGGCGGTCCCGCAGTCGGGCCAGAATTCCAAAGTCTTGGTCCGGCGTCGGTTGCTGTCGCTTCTTCCCTGACGTCAGTGCGCCAGGGGTATACAAGATGCAGCTGATGCCATTTTCTTCAGTTTTTCTTGCCCCAGATGTCAGGTGCCCCCAAATAGGTAGGCAATACATATTGCTAATAAAAACATACATAAAAAATAAAAAAACAATACCTTCAGTTACAAGCAAATATACCACATAGATTGTATAGGTAAAAAGGTATAGATAAGTCCCAGCTAAGAAAGTGGGGATGGAGGGTGGGTAACCTGGACTGCAGCAGTGAATACACTCGAACATCTACATTTATGGTAGGTACAAAACTGTACTATGTTCATTGTGTTTCACTGCTGCAGTCATTACACTTGGGTGGAATCCCAAAGCTGAGGTTGGGTGGCTGGTTCTATAAAGCATTTGGTGTGGCTATGAGGCCCTGCAGCACTGCAGTGGCAAAGGCAGCTCTGGATTTGGAGTAAAGAGGCAGGTGGTAATGCTTGGTAAAGGTATACACTGAACTCCAAGTTGCAGCTTCCAAAATATCCTTGGTAGGTACTCTAAGGTAGGCAGTTGAAGTGGCTGTTGCCCTGGTGGAATGTGACCTAATGTTGCTAGGTACAGTTTTCCCATGCTGTGTGTAGCAGAAACGGATACAGTGTCCTATCCACTTTGAAATGGTCTGTTTTGAAATAGCCTTTCCCTGAGATCCTGCAGCATATGCTACAAACAATTGCTCTGTTTTCCTGAAAGCTTTTGTATTGTCTAGATAGAAACATAACTGTCTGTGTATGTCCAATGAATGCAGAAGTCTCTCTCCTTTATTCTGGGGATTTGGATAAAAAGATGGCAAGTGAATAGTTTGGTTAAGAGCTACACTGGATACCACCTTTGGCATAAATGAAGGGTTTGTTCTTAAAGAAACCCTGTCTTGGTGAAAAATGATGAAAGGTTCCACTGCCATTAGTGTCTGTAACTCAGACTCTTTGTGCTGAGGATACTGCCAGAAGCAGAGCAGTCTTCCATGAGACATATTTTAATTCTGCTGAATTTGCTGGTTCAAAAGGAGGCAAAGTTAGTTTTTCCAAGACAAAATTGAGGTCCCAAGTTGGTGCTCTCCAGAGTGGTCTTATGTTTTTAGCCCCTCTGAGGTACTGTTTTAGCAATGGATGAGAGAAAATAGGAGGATCTGTGTTGTAATGAGCCGAGATGGCAGAGGCGTGGATCTTAATGGATGAAAAGGATAGGCCTTTGTCCAGCATCTCAATTAAGTATTGAAATATCTGAGGAATATTTGGGACAAGAGGATCAAAGCTTTGAGCCTGGTTCCAGGCACAGAATCGCTTCCACTTTTCTGAATAGGACTTCCTGGTGCTAGGCCTCGTGACCTCCAAAATGACATCCATAACAGCTTTAGAGAGAGATGTAGTCTGCTTCACTAAGGAATCTGGCATGCAGCCAGGTTTAAGGTTTTGAGCTGGCTGTGCAGGATCTGATTGTTTTGTTGAGTTAGAAGATGCGGAATCTGAGGTAAAATCCATGGTGGGCCTTCAGCTAAGTTCTTTAAGATTGGGTACCATTGCTGGCGTGGCCAGTCTGGGGCAATCAGGATCATTTTTGGCCTTTCTTGTCTTGCTTTTAGGAGTACCTTTGAAAGGAGAGGCAGTGGTGGGAAGGCATACACTTGTAGGTTTTTCCAGCTGAACGAGAGAACATCCACTTTCCATGCTTGTGTGTGCTAAGCCCTTTTGCAGAATTTCTGTAGTTGGCAATTCACTGGGGAGGCAAACAGATCTATGTCTGGGCTCCATCATTTTTGTGTTATCATGCTGAATATTTGTGGATTTAATTTCCACTCGTGAGGATCCATGATGTTTCTGCTTAAGTCGTCTGCCAGGGTATTTTTCTTTCCTGGCAGGAATTGTGCTTGCAGATGAACTTGATAGGTTAGAGCTGTGTTCCACAAGGTCATGGCTTGTCTGCAGAGGGGATAGGAATGAGTGCCCCCTTACTTGTTTATGTACCACATAACTGTGGTGTTGTCTGTCTTTAGTAATAGTTGTCCTGGATGCAGAAGGTCCTTGAAAGCTGTTAGGCCATTTTGTACAGCTAGCATCTCTTTTTGATTGATGTGAAGATGCATTTAGTCTGCGGCCCACTTGCCCTGAATACATTTTCCTGCCATGTGTGCTCCCCAGGCGTAATCCGAAGCATCTGTTGTTAGTGTCTGCCCGGCTGTGGGTAGAGTGAAAGGCTGTCCCTTGTTGAGGTGACATGCCTGTGCCCACCATGTAAACTCCTGTTGTAGGCAGGGAATAATTACTGCTTCCAAACTGTGGCAGTGCTGAGTCCAAACAATTTTTAGGTACCATTGTAATTTCCTCATATGCAGTCTGGCATATGGTATTAGTAGTATGCAGGATGCCATGAACCCCAAAGTCTGCAGAATTTTTCTTGCAGGGAGTTGTTACTATCAAATGAAAGTACTGAGTCAGTTGTCTTTGCTTGTCTGGTGTGAGATAAGCCATATGGGCCGCTGTATTTAAGCTGGCACCCAGGAATATTATCTCTTGTGAGGGCACTAGTTTTGACTTCTTTTCGTTTACTGTGTACCCTAGGCAAATTAATAATCTCTTTACAAACGCCAGATGCTGTAGAAGAATGTCCTTGCTCTCTGCTTGAATAAGGCAGTCGTCCCAAGTATGGATATATTTGAATTCCTTTTTGTCTGCAAAATGCAATTACTGGTGCCAGGCATTTTGTGAAGACCTTGGGCGCAGTAGATAAGCCAAAGGGCAGTGCAGAGAATTGGTAATACATTGAACCAGCTATGAATCTGAGTTATCTTCTGCAATTTTGCCTGATAGGGACATGCAGGTATGCTTCTTTGAGGTCCAAAGTAACAAGCCAAGCCTTCTTGCCCAGCATGGGAAGAAGCTGCTGTAGTGTCAACATTCTGAATTTTGGAACATCCAGGTAAGTATTTAGAGTAGAAAGGTCCAGTATGGGTCTCCAGGCTTTGTCCTTTCTGGGGACCAGGAAAGGTCCTGAGTAAAATCCTTGTCCTTGCTCCTGTTGCGGCACTTTTTGAATAGCTCTCATGTCCATGAGGGCTGTAATTTGTTTTTGTGCCTCTGCCCACTGACTTTGTGGCAGGTCTGGCATTCCTTTTAGCCTTGGTAAAGTGTGAAAGTGGAACCTGTAACCTTGAGACATAATATTCAGAACCCATTTGTCTTGGGTGATTATATGCCAATTTTGTGAAAAAAGTGCTAGTTTTCCCTCCAAGGGAGCTGCCAAAAGGTAAGTGCTTGGCAATTGAAGGGGGAAGTCATTGGGACTGTTTCCTATAAGGTTGAGACTTGGCTTCCCCTCCTTTTGGGGTTGAAGCACCCCATTGTCGTAGTCTGTAAGAGCCTTGGGGCTGAGATCTGCCTCTTGGGCGTCAGTATCTGCCTCTTTGTGGTCTGTCTGACACTGGAAAGGACTAATTTTTAGAAGGCCAATTTCTGCTAAATCGTGGTGGCTGTACCTGTAAGAAATCTTTTACTGTTTGCATAGATTTTGCCTTATCCTCCATTTTCTTTAATACCTCTTCTGCCTTAACATCAAATAAACTATCCTGCTGTAAAGGTGCATCCAATAATTTTGCTTTAACATGATCAGGTAAACCTTGTTCTTTTAACCAAGCATGCCTTCGAATCACAGATCCTGTAACTGCTGCTCTACAAGAAGCCTCAAATGAATCAAAACCACATTGCAGAGTATGTTTTCCCACTTGTTCAGCTGCATGCAATAAATCCTGCATTTCCTTATAGTCAGGATGTTCTGAACTTGTAAGCATTTTCTGTTTTAACAGAGACATTAAATATTGTTGGTATTTAAGCATGTGAAAATGGCAATTTAAAGCCCTCACTGCTAAAGTTGCAGAAGTGTAAACTTTCGTCCCCCATCTGTCTAATGCTCTAGAATCCCTGTCACAGGGAACTGGATTTTTGGCCCTGGAAGCCTTTACCCCTTTGGGACCCTGGGAAATAGTTTCTGGGTCAGCAACAGGGTTTTTATAAAGAAATTTGTGAGAGTCAGGGACTCTGTAGTACCTGTCTGGTTTGACTGGAGCAGGGGGCAAAGAATCAGGATTTAAACTGGATTCAGAGAACACATCATCCACAATATCTAACACTGGCGGAATAGCAAGGGGCCTGTGCTGAGGCAATAAAAGAAAATCTCTGAGCCTTTTCTTGGATTCTGAGTAATCCTGGCCCTCCCAATGGAAATGCTCCCTCATGGCATGTAAAGTTTCCCCAAAAGAGTAATCGTCAGGAGGAGAGGCTGAAGGAATTGATTCTTCAGTATCAGAATCCTCATAGGGGGATAAGGAGTATCCCTGGTCTGAAGAGGAATCAGAAGAAATGGAAACCTGGTCAGAGGAATCATAGTCTGTTATCCTGCCTAGGCCTTTTATCAGGAGGGGGATGGGAACCCCTGATCAGAGTAATTAAGTCTTCAGCCATTTTGAGCATCTGCGTTTTAGGCATGGAGGCCTGTCCAGGTGAGTGCTGTACTTGCTTCTTTGTCTTTAATGGAGTTTTAGACTTGGCTGTAGTTTTAATGGTAAGCTGTGAAGGTCTGAAAACACCCTCAGAAGCCATTGCCTGCTCTGCGGCTCCGGACCCATCTGAGGGGTTGGTTTCTGTAGGCCCAATACCTTGAGTTTCCAGAGGCCTAGCCATCTCCACGTGGGAGTCGGAGGCGGCCTGTGGCACTGAGGTAGTGGGTGTCAGGGGCTGCGAAAGTGCCTCACTGAGAACCGGCGACTGGCCAAGAAGAGGCTTCGTCGTCAGTTTCGGACCTCGGATGCCTGTCCTTATCCTTGTCTTTCCGTTTTTTGTGTATTCCGGTCGTCGGTTGTTCCGACGGCATGGTATAATTGAACCTTCGGCCAAAGTAATGTCGAGCAAAGTCAAACCGACGTTTAATAGTGCGCTTGTTAAATCTAGCATAAAACTGACAACTAGTGACGTCGTGGTCTGGGCCTAGGCATGGAATACAGTAAGAATGAAAATCCTTATGAGGTATTTTCTTCCCACAAGAAATACAATTATTAACTTTTACTGACATTGGTCTGAGGCAAGAAAAAGTTTCCCCAATGGGGTACTTAGCTTTATTGAAGACTTCGGTTCTGAAATTCGAATCTCAGGAGTCGGCCGACCGGCACTTGCGAACTGCTTTTGCTTCGGGCACCGCGCGGCAAGAAAGACTGGAGAAAATGGCGTCGGCTGCACCTTATATACCCCTGGCGCACTGACGTCAGGGAAGAAGCGACAGCAACCGACGCCGGACCAAGACTTTGGAACTCTGGCCGACTGCGGGAACGCCTGATGGCAGGATAACCCAAGTGTAATGACTGCAGCAGTGAAACACGATGAACATCATGCTCATACGCTCAAATTTACAATACAAAAACACATACAGTCCTCTGATGAAGCATTGTGGTGATCATCCAGAGATGGTTTTAGTGCATCACAGCAGATATAGAGTTATCCTGAAATAATAGTTCCAGCAGACTGGCCTTTGAGCAGACCGTGACTCGTCATGGATCTGGTGAAAGAAATCAGGAGTTCATCCAGAAATGTTCATTTTGTACTGAGAGTCTTGTGTTGTTAATTGCTCAGCTTGTTTTGCATTTAAAAATATACACATTTCATCAGTTTGTCCACATGTTCTTAATAAATATTTGCTTAGTTGTTTTCAAATGAGTATTCCTGTCTCTGGACAAGCAAGTACAGGCTATGTGGCACACTTGCTTACACAGCTGTAGAAATATTCTGACCTGGAAGCCATAATGATTCTGAGAGGTATTTTGAAAAAAAACTGTACACATTTGAGTACAAAGAGTATGCCTGACTACTGCCTTGATGCCAGACTTTACTAGCTATAGTCATGTGTTATCTTTGGTCTCACCATTATATTACTTTCTGAAATGATCAGCTTATCAAAAATTGTGATATATCCCTAGCTTAGGGACATACACATTACTTTCTTTGCTGCACAATTCTGAACAAAGCCAAGAATAATGGGTGAGGAAGGTCTGAAAATAGAGAAAACTTTTAAATATTGCTCTTATTAACTTAGAAAGTTGATAGAATAACATATTTTTATTAGTATGTACTTTCTGTAGAATATGAAGTCTGAAATTCAAATGTCTACCATTATTATTTACTGACTTCAATATTCATGTTGCTATCCCACAATTCCTTTAAAGTAGGTGTGGGGGGGGGGGTCACATAATTGTATGTGCAAATTCAATGTTAATCAGCATACAGATTTTTGGCCAGTTGTACCTAGTTCTCATGGTCCTCTGTCTAGATTTTTGATGTTTCCAGGTTGAGAGGTATGGATAGAAGTGAAAGTTTAAGTTTAAAAGTAAGAATAAGTTATTGGGGGGATTTGTAAGACATGTTGTGTCAAGAAGAATTAAGACGTGAGATAAGGATGTAAAATGAGAGGGAAAAAGAAAAGTTAGTAGGGGGTTAGAAGGTTGGGGATGAGAGAGAGACCAAGAAAACATAGGTAGGTGGAGATTAAATGTTGGTTGTAGGGCAAAGGCAGGCCCAAAAGTTGAAAAGGTAGTTTTTGAGAGCAAGCTTGAACTTTTTGGTATTCTCTACACTGGAGACATTGTTTGGTAGGTTGTTCCATAGCTTAACTATGGCATAAGAGTAGACACTGGCCAGCTCTTTTACTGGGTTTGTGTATGCCTATAAGTAGTCTATCAGCAGAATAGACGTTTCTGGTGGGAATGTAGGCTTGCAGAATAGATTTTAAGACGGGACAGCTATCAGGTTTGGGTATTAGTTTTTGTGTAATTGAAAGTTGTAGGAAGTATAGATGGTGGGGGAATTCTAGCCAGTTTAACTCTAAGAGCACTGCAATGATGGGTACGGGATGTTGAGCCTGCTGTAAATTTAATAATTTTGTGATAACATGACTGAAGTTTATTTTGAGTGTGGCATGTAGACTAGAAAATTTAGAGCACCGTAGAGTAGGAGGAGGAGCAGGGTAGGTGTTTGCTAACGTCCTTTTGGTGTATGGATCCATAAAACTTTTGGGTCTATAAAGTGTCCCTAGTTTGTAATGAGTCTTTTTAATAGCATTATATATATGTGTTGGTCGAATGTGAGTCTGTCTATGGTAGTACTCACTAGTTTACCACTTGTTACAATTTCAATCTCAGTTTTATTATGGGAGTAATGTTTGACTTCAGATGAGAATGTTTTGGGAGTGAAAAAAAGAAGTTATGTACTTACCATAACTTTCCATGTGTGTTGTCCATCTCCGCCCTTTACTCTCACTTGCAGGGTCAGATCCGATCCATTGGATCCATCTTGGCCTTTTTTCATAAGCTTGAGGCCTTCAGCAAAGCTCATGAGCATTCTCTACTACCCATAATGCAGTTCCCTAAACCCTCAGATCTTGTTTGCCCATGAGGGAAAAAAAAAAACACTGGTAGAATTAAGGTTGTAGATAAAAATATTTATAATATAAGAAGAATAAATGGTTTCTGAGACTATAGAGTCCAAAGTATATCCAATTACTACTACCCAGTCTCCCAGGAGCATAGGCAGGGACTAGGTGGGTGGACTGTGAGAATAAAGGCAGAGATGGACAACACACATGGAACATTATAGGAAGTACATAACTTCTTTATATGATTTTGTCAATCTCGCCTTTATTCTCATTTGTTGGACCGCGTCCCAAGCTACCCAACTCTTAGGTGGCTCATGAGAGAATATTCCTCAGGACTCCAGAACCAATGGATGCTCTAACTCCAGCAGGCCAAATCTACTTCGTAATGAGTAATAAATGTATGAGGGCTTACCCAGGTGGCTACAGCACAGACACTGTCCAAAAAAAGCCTTGCTTGGAAAGCTGAAGAAGTAGCCATTGCCCTGGTGGAATGAGCTTTGACAGGTACTGGGAGAGTCTCGTTCCTAGAATTGTAAATAAAGGAAACGCATTCAGAGAGCCATTTGGATAAGTTAACATTAGGTACTGGGTAAGTCTTTTTCAGTGTCAGAACAGAAAACAAATAGCTGATCTGATTTTCTGAATTCTGCAATTCTATGAAGGTAAAAACGTAACTGTCTATTAAAGTCCAACAGATGTAACGAATATTCTCCAATTTTCTGAAAATTTGGGAAGAATGCCTTTAACTCAATAGATTGACCGAGGTTACTTTCAGATACAACCTTGTGCAGAAAGGAGGGGTTGAAGCGTAAAGAAATTCTGTCCTTATGAAAAATCAAGTATGGTGGTCTGACAGACAAAAGTTTGTAATTCTGAAAAACTCCTTGCTGAGGTGATAGCTACTAAAATCATCATCTTCCAAGAAAGAAATTTTAAGTCACAGCTAGCAGAAGGATCAAAGGGAGGATAGATAATATGTGATGACACAACATTTAGATCCCAAGGTGAGGATGGGTCTTTGTACGGAGGCCTTACAAGTGTAGTTCCTTTCAAGAAGGCTTTACAAAGCCTGTTTGACATGATTCCGTAGCCATTTTCTCCTATATGAAAGTATGAAATCACTGCCAATTGAATTCTAATAGTAGCTGCATCAGCACCTTCGCTGAAAAGTTTAGCCAAGAAATCTAGTATAAAATGTAGAGGAGCAGTAAAGGGATCAATCTGATTAGAATTAGTGAATACAACAAACTTCTTCCATTTTCCCTTGTACAGTTTTCATGTGGATGACTTGCGTGAAGAAATTAAAATGTGTCTTACAAGAGAGGAAAGGGAAGGAAACCTGGCTATCAGGGGAAATTGGAGCACCCAAGCTGTCAGTTTGAGGTTGTTTAGATTGGGATGAACCATTCCTGATGGGTGAGTCAGAAGATCTGGAATCGAATCCAGAATCCATGGTTCATCCTGAATATGAGGCAGAAGGAAGGGGAACCAGACTTGTCAAGACCAAACAAACTTGCTTTCTGTAGTAGTTTGGGTATTAGAAGAATTGGTGGTAGGCATAAAGAACTCCTGGACGCCAATCATGAACAAGTGCATCCCTTGGAGATTCTCCTGAAGGGGGGATCAAGGCAAGTAGTTGCTGCATTTGGCATTGGTGGGTGATGCAAAAAGGTTGCAGAAAGGCTGGTCCCATTTAAAGAAAATCTCTTCTGCAATCTTTTGATTGAGGGACCACTTGTGAGGCACAAGTATAGCTCTGCTCAATTTGTCTGCAATTACGCTGGATCTCCCCGGGATGTGCATTGCTATCAGAAAGTGATTGGAAGATGTTGCCCATTGTCAGACCCTTACGGCTTCCTGACAATGGGGTAAGATTTGGTTCCCCCTTGCTTGTTTATGTACCAGACTACAGACATTTTGTCTGATTGGATGCTATCGTCCCCAGTGGGAGGGATTCTTGAAATGCTTGCAGTGCTAAAAGCACAGGCCTCATTCTCCAGGATGTTTACATGCAAATGGGCCTTGTGTTGATGCCAGATGCCTTGAACTGTGTTCCCTAGATAATGCCCCCCCCAAAAAAATCTGGGAAGCATCTGTGATCACTGAGGCTTGTAGCTGGGAAGGAATAAAGTGACTGCCTTGAGATACCACAGGAGAATGACTGCACCACTGAAGATCCTTTCTGCATGAATTTATAACTTTGTGTGTCTTTGGTAGTTCTAGAATTGACCACTTCATTGAAAGTAACCACTGAAGTATTCTCATGTGAAGTCAAGCTAAGGGAATGAGGACAACTGAGGCAGTCATTTTGCCAAGTACTTTAAAAATTAGTTTGGCATATGTTTGTTTTATTTCCGATCAACATTCTTGCACAATACCAAAAATAGACTACTCTGTCTTGTGGAAGTTTTATCATCTGCTTTGTCTCTACTGCTGCTCCTATAAAGACCAAGTTCTGACACGGCCGTGGAGCGGATTTTTCGTAGTTTACTGTAATCCCTAGAGAGGAACAGAATTGCAGCGTGCAGTCCATGGCTTGTAGCAGAAGATGCCTGGTTGGAGCTGCTATAAGCCAGTCATTCAGATATGGAAACACCTGGAATCACTGACGTCTCAGGTGAGCCGCAACTAATGCCATGCATTTGGTGAACACTCTGGGGGGGGGGGGGGGGGTGCAATGAGACCAAAGGACAGAGCTGAAAATTGCAAGTGAGTGGCTCCTAGTCAGAAGGGCAACTGCCTTCTGGACCGCCTTTCCATCCGTATACGGTAGTACGCATCCTTTAGGTCTATAGACCACATCCAATTGTCTTTTTCAAGAAAGGAAATATTGACTGCTGTGTCACCATCCATAACATGCTCTTTTTTTACTGACTTGTTTAGATTGCTAAGATCCAGAATGGGTCTCCCGTCCTCAGTTTTCTTTGGAACTAAAAAGAATCTTGAATAAGCTCCGAATCTTCTCTGGTGTGCAGCGACTTCTTGGATGAATCTTTTTTAGCAATTTTTGAATTTCTAAGGTTGCTTGTTCCTTTTGACTGGGTGGAATGTCTGGAACGGTTTTGTTTTTGGGAATGGGGAAGGGAAAGGGAATGACGTAACCCCTGGGTATTATGTTCTGCACCCATTTGTCATTTATTTTTAGCCAGGTATGAAGGTGCAGAGTCAATCGGCACCGACTGTCTCCACAGGCAGACAATCGAGCACTCCCTCAGGAATGCTCAAAGGGCTTACCAAAGAAAGATTCTCTTTAGCCCTCACTCTACGGGCCTCCCCTGCCGTGAGTGCAGCGTCTTCCATTGCTGTTCCCCCTCTCTACCCTAGGGGAACTTTCACCCTGTGTGTTTTGGAAAGACCTTTGTGATTTTTTTTGTACCACATCTTTCCACTACCTCTCTGACCTTTGGGAAAGGGTTTAGTGGGTGTGGAAAAACATACTCCAACGGCAGATAAGGTCTTACCTTCCTGTTCACAACTGGTGAGCATTTTTTTAACTTTGGGCCCAAAGAGAGAGGGGCCATCAAAAGGGGAGTTAACGAAGGCAGACATGAAGGGCTCTGTGAAATCACAAAGGTGCATCCAGGCATGCCTCCTAAGTGAGATGCCTGAACCCACTGCCCTACTCGTTCCATCTGCTACATATGAGATGAGTCTCATGGAAGAGTTCACAACCAAATTTAGGGTGGCGAGCGGAGAGGTTTCCTTGTCTGCAACCTGATCAGGTACAACTCCTTGGAGAAAGTCCGATAATTCCTTTATCAGCTCCCTCTGTAGTCTAGTAAAGTGTGGTAAGTAATTCAGCGACCATAAGGCAAAGGTTGCTGATGAAAAGACACGCTTCCCATATCTATCCATGATCCTAGAATCTTTATTTGGGGGATGGAGAGTAGAACTGGTCTCAGATAGTTCCTTTTTTGTGGCCACCACCACAACCATGAAATTAACTGCTACACCTTTTGTAAGGACAGGCTTATCCAAAGGGGTAGGAATATATTTATTTGGCCTCATAGGAGTAGGTTCTATGGAGTCTGAGATTTCCCAAGCCTTCAGAGAGATTAATTAGATAAGCTCATTGGAAGGAGGGGTCACCGAGGAGGTGGAAGGGCGAGACCCAAAAGCCTTCAGGTATACTGACTCCTCAGCTGAAGGGGTTGTGGACTGCCAGTCACCTGTCTGTTTTAACATTTTCAGGATGTCTCTGAAGAAAACATCTTCAGGAAGCGACCAAGGGGGCCCTTCTCATCATCGAGGCCATTATCAGATGTGACCGACTCTTCCGGGGAGTCCAGATGCTTCATTTTGCAAGTGGGGTAATCTGGGGAAGTTTCAGCAGAGGCACTTGCTGGACATCCTGAAGAAGGGTTAAGTGAGTAGGTGAAGTCACCGGCCCAGAAGAGGGAGGAAGATCCCGAACAGACTGTGTCAGAGATTAGGATGTTGTCATTACCCTTTTGATAACCTCAAAGGCACCCTTTCCCTGATCCAAAGAAATCACTGGATCATACAAAAAAGTAGTCTGAGGTCAAGGGAATCTCTGGCGCAGAAAACAGACACTCCAAGGCAGGCAGGATCAAAACTCACTTTTGCAAAAGCTCCAAGAGGCAGAGTCGCATTTGGTGAGATCCGAACCCACTCTCCAGGTCCAACTGGGAAGTGCAGCTCCTGGAGATCTTCCACGGACAGAGAAAGTACAGTTGTGTACACTTACTATAAATGTAGATGTTCGAGTGCATTCACTGCTGCAGTCATTACATTTGGGTAATCTGCTGGCAGGTTGACCTCAGTCGGCCTGAATTCCAAAGTCTTGGGTCCTGCGTCGGTTGCCGTCTTCTCTTCCATGACGTTAGGTCATCAGGGGTATAAAACATGCAGCCGACACCATTTACTTTAGTTTTTCTTGCTCCAGATGTCAGGTGCCCCCAAGTAAATACACCACACAGGCTGTAGAAGACAGAGAAGGAAAGATAAACTTCAGAATGACAGGGAGATGGTGGGAGAGTAACCTGGACTGCAACAGTGAATACACTCAAACATCTACATTTATGGTAAGTGTACACAACTGTACTATGTTCTTCGTGTTTCACTGTTTCAGTCACTACATTTGGGTAGAATCCCAAAGCTATGGTTGGGAGGCTGGAGCTAAACAGCATTAGGTGCGGTTATAAGGCCCTGCAGCACTGCAGTGGCAAAGCCTACCCTGGACTTAGAGTAGAGAGGCAAACGGTAATGCTTTGTAAAGGTGTGAACAGTACTCCAAGTAGCAGCCTCTAGAATGTGTTTGGTTGGTACTCCTCTGAGAAAGGCTGCTGAAGTAGCAGCAGCTCTGGTGGAATGAGACCTAATGCCCTTGGGCACAGGTTTACCATGGTGTAAGTAGCAGAAATGGATGCAGTGGCTTATCCACTTTGAAATTGTGTGCTTTGAAATAGCCTTTCCTTCTAATCCTGCAGCATATGACACTAGTAATTGCTCAGTTTTTCTTAGAGCTTTTGTCCTGCTCAAGTAGAATCTTAGCTGTCTGTGTACGTCCAAGGAATGCAGAATTCTCTCCCCCTTATTCTGCGGATTTGGATAAAAAGTTGGCAGATAAATTGTCTGGTTAAGAGCCACACTGGAAACCACCTTAGGCATAAAAGTAGGATTTGTCCGCAGAGACACCCTGTCTGGGTAAAATATGATAAAAGGCTCTACAGCCATCAGGGCCTGTAGCTCAGAAACTCTTCTTGCTGAAGTAATTGCTAGTAGCAGAGCTGTTTTCCATGATAAGAACTTTAGATCAGCAGTAACAGCTGGCTCAAATGGAGGCAGGGTGAGCTTTTCCAACACATAATTGAAGTCCCATGCAGGTAACGGTGATCTTCTAGGAGGCCTTTAAATTTTTGGCTCCTCTAAGATACTGCTTTAGTAAAGGATGAGAAAAGATTGGTGGCTCTGTATTGTAATAAGCCGAAATGGCAGAGGCATGGATTTTGATTGATGAGAAAGATAGGCCTTTGTCAAGCATCTCAGTTAAGTATTGTAATATCTGAGGAATATTGGGTTCTGCTGTATCAGTTCCTTGTGCTTGATTCCAAGCACAGACTCTCTTCCATTTGTCAACATAAGATTTTCTAGTACTAGGCCTTCTGGCTACCAAAATGACATCCATCACAGCTTTACTGAGAGGTGTTATTTGTATGACTACATGATTAGCCATGCTGCCAGGTTCAGAGTCTGTAGTTAATTGTGCAGGATCTGACTGTTTTGCTGGGACAGTAGTTGTGGTCTTTGAGGTAAGGTCCAAGCTGGGTATTGAGCCAAGTTCCTTAGGATTGGGTAGCAGTATTGGCGGGGCCAGTCCAGGACAATTAATATCATCTTTGGTTTCTCTTGTCTGACTTTTAGGAGGACCTTGGGTAGAAGAGGCAGAGGAGGAAAGGCGTAAACTGATAGGTTTTTCCAACTGAAGGACAGGGCGTCCACTTTCCATGCTTGTCTGTGACAACTCCTTGTGCAGAATCTTTTCAATTGATAATTTTGAGGAGAGGCAAATAGATCTATGTCTGGGCTCCCCCACTTCTCTGTTATCATGCTGAAGACTTGTGGATTTAGTTTCCACTCGTGAGGATCCATAAGTTTTCTGCTTAAATCGTCTGCCAGAGTGTTTTGTTTTCCTGGCAGGAATTGAGCTTGAAAATGCATCTGTTAGGTCAAGGCTGTGTCCCACAGTGCCATGGCTAATCTGCAAAGGGAGTATGAGTGTGTGCCCCCTTGCTTGTTTATATACCACATGACCGTGATGTTGTCCGTCTTTATCAAAAGTTGTCCTGGATGAAGTAAGTCCTTGAAGGCTGTTAGAGCATTTTGAACAGCTAGCATCTCTTTCTGGTTGATATGCAGATGCATTTGTTTTGGTGTCCATAAGCCCTGAATGCATCTTCCTGCCATGTGGGCCCCCCAGGCATAATCTGATGCGTCTGTTGTTAAGGTTTGGCTGGCAGGGGGTAGAGTGAAGGGCAGTCCCATGTTTTGGTGACATGCCTTTGCCCACCACAGAAACTCCTGTAGCAGGCAGGGGAATGAGAGGAATTAGAAGTTATGTACCTACCATAACGTTCCATGTTAGTTGTCTTCTCTCGCCTTCTTTCTTGCTGGATGGGTTCGGAGCCGATCCTCGGCTCCGACTCGGCACTAGCTTTAGCTCGAGAACTCCTTTTACCAGCTCGAGGCAACCCTATATCCCATGATGCAAGGCGGAACTACCTCAGATCTCGTTTGGCAGCTAACTAACCCTGCTAAAGACTTATCCTAATATAATTAGGAACCATGGTTCCTAAAAGAACTCCTCATAACAATGCTCCAGAGGAAGCAATCTAATAGGAACTCTCCAAGATCTGTCCAGGCCAGGGGGAAGGAGGGAGGGCAAGAAAGAAGCGAGAGAAGACAACTAACATGGAGCGTTATGGTAGGTACATAACTTCTAAATGTTAAGTTGTCAATCTCGCCTTCATTCTGCTGGATGGGACAGCGTCCCTAGCACCTGTATCCCGGGTGGCTCAATGGAACAGACTCTTGAGAACAGTGGAACCAAAACTGGCCCTATCTCTGGAGGCCAAATCCAACTTGTAATGAGACACAAAGGTATGAGGCGTGGCCCAAGTAGCTGCTGCACAAATAGTGTCAATGGGAAGTCTATCCTGAAAGGCTACAGAAGTGGATAGACTCCTGGTCGAATGTGCTTTTGGCTTAGAAGATAGTTGTTTGCCCCTTAGAGAGTACACATAGGAAATGGTGGAAGTCAACCATCTAGATAAGGTCACTTTAGACACTGGAAGACCCAACCTGTTTTCTGCATAGGAGACAAACAATTGGTCTGATTTTCTAATTTGTTTAGTCCTACGTAAGTAGCACCTGAGCTGACGATGAACATCCAAAAAATGCAGCTTCTGTTCAGCTCTGTCAGAATAGTTAGGAAAGAAAACTGGTAGATCAATAGATTGGTTAATATTGGCTTGAGATACAACCTTGGGAAGAAAGGAAGGGTTAGTTCTGAGCGAAACCCTATCCTTATGAAACACCAGATAAGGTGAACGAATACAGAGGGCCTGAATCTCAGAAACTCTTCTTGCAGAAGTAACAGCCAGCAAAAATATAGTTTTCCATGTCAACAACTTTAAAGAACACGTAGCAGACGGTTCGAAAGGAGGTAGAATTAGGGATGCCAACATTAAGTTCAGATCCCATTGCGGAGGAGGATGTTTCACAGGCGGTTTTAGGAGAAAACTCCTCTCAAAAGGCTTTGCATAACCTATGAGACATGATGTTATTGTCCTGCAAGCCAACATGAAATTTGGAAATAGCAGCCAGTTGTACTTTGACTGTAGATGATGAAGATCCCGAATGAAAAACCTCCGCCAGGAAATCCAAAACAGAATGTATAGGAGCGGTGAAAGGATCAATATTTCTGGCGTTTGCCCAAATAGAAAACGTCGCCACTTGCTAGCATAAACAGTTCTAGTGGACGACTTTAAAGAAGACACTAAAATGTCTCTGAGTCAGAAATCATTGGTAGCCTGGCTAGGGAAGGAAGTGGAGTAACCAAGCAGTGAGGTTGAGAGAATGAATGGCCCGGTGCTGCTGACCCGACTGGTGGATCAAAAGATCCGGAACTGGGTCCAGATGCCAGGGCTGCACCAGAAGGTGATGATGTAGAGACGGAAACCAAATTTGTCGAGGCCAATATGGAGCAATGAGGATCAATTTGGCTCTCAAAGCGGTGGCTTTCTGAATAACTTGTGGAATCAATGGAAAAGGAGAAAAAGCATAAAGAAGTCAACGAGGAGAATCCTGGGTTAGAGAGTCTCTCAAGGGTTGGCCTGGAAGAGGAAATAGTGTGAAGTAATCTGGGCACTTGCTGTTTTGAGGGTAGCAAAAGATCGCAACAAGGGTGCCCCACTTCAGAAAAATCTGATCCACTACAGACTGATTGAGAGACCACTCGTGAGGCATCAGAATAGATCTGCTTAGCCTGTCCGCCAATAGGTTGGACCTGCCGGGATGTGCGTTGCTATCAGAAACCGCTGAGAAGAGATCGCCCATTGCCAAAGTCTGAGAGCTTCGACATAAGGGATAGGACCTGGTTCCGCCCTGTTTGTTGATGTACCAGACCACGGACATGTTGTCCGTCTGTACTGCAATAGTCCCTGTGGGAAGAAAGTCATCGAGGGCTTGCAACGTTAAAAGCACTGCTCTCATCTCCAGGACATTTATGTGCAGGTGGTATTCTATGGGTTGCCACGTCCGTGGACCATCCTGCCCTGATAATGCCCCCACCCGATCAGAGAGGCATCCGTGGTGACTGTGGCAACTGGAGGAGGGGAACAAAGGGTCGGCCCTGATGAAGAAGAGGGGAAGATATCCACCATCGTAGATGAGCCCTGCAAGACTGTGTCACTAAGATCTCGTGTCTCATGGGCAGATCGTGGTACGACCACTGCGTGAACAACATCCACTGCAGGAGACGCATGTGGAAGCGAGCCAGTGGAAGAAGAACAATGGCTGCAGCCATTAGGCCTAGAACTTTCAAGACAAACCTGGCTTTGACCTTGTTGCTTTGTAACAGAAGCTGAACAAATTTCTGGATGTCCAGAATCCTTTGATTTGTTAGCCTGGCTAACATTTTGACGGTATTTAACTCTGCGCCTATAAAGGTGATAGATTGGCAAGGCAGCAGAGAGGATTTTTCGAAATTCACGAAATTCCTAGACTCTTGCAAAGCTGTAAGGTGTAGTCTCTGGACCGAAGAAGCTGATCCTTGGAGGTGGCGGAGAGGAGCCAGTCGTCCAAATAAGGAAACACCTGGAATCCTCGACGTCTCAGGTGAGCTGTGACCACTGCCATGCATTTGGTGAACACTCTGGGGCTGAAGTGAGGCCAAAGGGCAGTGCTCTGAATTGGTAATGACTGGCTCCCAGCCGAGCGGAGAAACCTTCTGGAGCGCCTGTGAATCTTTATATGATAGTACGCATCCTGAAGGTCTATCGAGCACATCCAGTTGTCCTTGCCCAGAAAGGGCAGAATGGATTGCAGCGTGACCATCCGAATCTTGCCTTTCTGACAGACTTGTTTAGTCTGCTTAGGTCTAGTATTGGTCTCCAATCTCCCGTCCTTTTGGGGACCAAAAGAATCTTGAGTAGAAGCCGGATCCTACTTGGTCTGCCGGCACTGTTTGGATGGCTCTTTTTCCCAGGAGTTTTGAAACTTCCTGTTTTGCCAAATCCCTTTGACCGGGTGAGATGTCTGGAAGGGATTGTAGAGGTACGGAAACCTTCAAGGGATTTTGTAACCCTCGGATATATTCTACTGTACCCACTTCTCTTGTGATAGGGATTGCCAGGCTACTGGGTACAGCGAAATTCTTCCCGACTGCCTCCAAGGGTGGACAGTCGGGCAACACCTCAGGGATGCTGAAAGGGCTTCTCAGGAAGAGACTCCCTGTTGCCCTGGTTCTGAGGACCCCCCCCTGCCTCTACGGCGGCGTCTATTATTGTTACCCCCTCTGCCTCTGGGGGTAAACTGATCACGTGTGTCCGGTGTAGCTCCTTGGGCTTTACGGAACCACATCTTCCCCCCCTTCTGACCCTTTGGATATGGTCTAGAAGGAGTGGAAAACTGGACTCCAACGGCAGAAAGAGTTTTACCGTCCTGTTCACATCTGGTCAAAGTATCCTTCACCTGAGGTCCGAACAAAGCCGAACCGTCAAAGGGGGTGTTGGTGAAGGACGCCTTAAAGGGGTCTGCAAAATTACACAGCCGCATCCAGGCTTGGCGTCTAAGAGCAACACCTGTGCCTGCGGCCCTGCTCGTTCCATCGGCTGCATAAGATATGAGCCGCATGGAGGAGTTCGATATCGAATTCAGGATAGCTAGCTGAGAGGCAATCTTTTCCTGAGCCCCAGCAGCTGAAGGATCCTGGACTACTTCTCCCAGTTCCTTGAGAATATCTCGTTGAAGCCTGGTGAAGTGACAAAGGTAATTCAGCGAACGCATAGCAAAGGTCGCTGAAGAAAACATCCGCTTTCCATACCTGTCCATGGTCCTAGAATCCTTATTAGGAGGATGGACAGGTACTGAAGGATCCACCAGTTCCTTCTTAGTGGCCGCCACCACCATAGCATCCACAGAGACACCTTTGGACAGGAACTGTTTGTCCGAAGGGGCCGTGATGAACTTGGATGGTCTCCTGGGGACAGGTTCCACAGAATCTGGAGCCACGCCTTCCGAGCCACTACCTGCATGAGTGGGTCGAAGGCGGAGACACCCAGGAGGTGGAGGGTCGGGATCCAAAGCCTCCAGGTATACCGACTCATCCTCGGAGGGGTCAATGAAGGGCCAATTTTCCCTCTGTTTGAGGAGCTCAAGGATGTCTGAAAATGAGACATCCTCAGAGGGGGACCGTGGGGAACCCTCCGACTCATCTAAGTCGGTATCAGATGTAGTAGACTCAGGGAGTCTGTGTGTTTCCTCTTACACGTCCTCTTCCGAGGGGTTCCCCTGCAGGGTCAGGAGAAACCTCGGAAGAGGAGGAAATTCCCAGTGGGGAAACCTGGGGCGATGGATCCCTGGGCCTGAGAGCAAGAGGCTGGCAAGAGGCATCTGCAGGCACTGATGAGGGAGGAGCTAGAGGGATAGACCGTTGACCAGGCTCAGAGGCCAGGACACTCCTCATCACCTCAAAGGCTCCTCTCCCGGGAGACCTGAACACACCCGCTCGAAGAAACAGGAATGGTCGGCTCCAAGGAGAGAAGGCTCGAGGCCGATGTCGGCGCCGAGCTTACCAAAGCCGAAGCTCCGAGAGGGAGAGCGGGGTCGGACAAGGGTCCGATGCCACTAGCCCCCTCGGAGCAGACAGTGGAAACCCGACGACCGGATCCTCCAAGGAAAGTCTCAAGGAGGAGATCGGAGCCAAGGATGACGGAGCCGAAGGATGTATCGGCTCGCATCGAAACAGTCGCTGTCCCAAGAAGCTCCGCTCCGAACTCTGGTGTGGAGTCGGAGGAGGAATCTCAAGAATCGGGCTATAGCGAAGTCTGTTGAGACGGGCTATGGAGCATTTGGGCCAGTGCCTGAGATTTCAACAGCCTGCTTACCACCCTTCTCCAAATCGTGGTCAGACAGCCTGGAAGATCTCGAAGATCGGCTCCGATGGCTCCGTCCGACAAAGAGGAGACCCGGGCAGTGAATACTTAGTATCGAAGGGACCGGGATCTCTTACGGGCCGGAGCCATCGGAGCGAAGTCCCTTGAACCCAGATGGAGCCGAGGATCTCTCGGCCCGATGCTGATAAAGTGTCGGCTCCAGCCGAGCCGACAAGGCAACAGTAGTCAGGGTATCGGAGCCGGCCGGCACCGAACCCACTACTTTAGCAGAAGAAGTATCGGCTCCAGCCGAGCCGATATCGGCCCGGAGCCGGAGCCACCGGAGGAGGCTTGGACACTGTAGCCTGAGCCTTGGTGGCTTAAGAGGTTTTCCTGCCCCTTGCTTAGAGGAGAACCTTCAGGTTTTAACAAACCTCGGAGGATCAATTTGTTCCTCCTTTCCTGCAGGACTCTCTGGCTAAAGGCATGACACAACGCACAGGAGTCCTGCAGGTGCAAAGGCCCCAGGCAATACACACAACAAGTGTGACCGTCTGTCAGGGACATTTTCTGACAACACTGGTCACACTTCTTGAAGCCTGAGACCTTGCCTTCCCTAGACATCCTAAAAGGATATACACAAACAGTCCCCACAAACACACAACTTAATCCCTACACAGACACACAGGAAGGGAATAACTTAGGGAACTAGGCCTGACTAAAACTTTAACTGAAAAAACTATTTTAAAAGTTTAAAAAGGAAGGGAATAGGGTGGGCTGTACTAAATACAGGCTTACCTAACACTGAAGGGAAATTAAACCCCTAACTAAACTTTTTCTTTTTTTAACAAGAAAAAACTTACCTCAGCTGGCAAAGGAGACCTCTTTCGCTAAGCGGCAAACGAGATCTGGGGTAGTTCCGCCTTGCATCATGGGATATAGGGTTGCCTCGAGCTGGTAAAAGGAGTTCTCGAGCTAAAGCTAGTGCCGAGTCGGAGCCGAGGATCGGCTCCGAACCCATCCAGCAAGAATGAAGGCGAGATTGACAACTTAACATTCATTGTTTCCAGACTGTGTGAATGTTGACTCCATAAACTTTTTAGGTACCATTGAAGTTTCCTCATATGCAGTTTTGTATATGGAATTAGTAGGATGCAGGATGCATGAAGCCCAGAGCCTGCAGAATTTGCCTTGCAGAAGACTGGGTCTTTGTTCCTATCAGTTTGAAGTAAGCAGTGAGTTGCCTTTGCTTGTCTGGTGTGAGGTAAGCCATCTGGGCAGTCGTATCCAAGCTTGCACCCACGAATGTTATCTTTTGAGAGGGTACCAGTTGTCATTTCTTTGCATTTATTGTGTACCCTAGGCATGTTAGAAGCCTTTTCACAAACGCCAGGTGTCTTAGAAGAGTGTCCTTGTTCTCTGCTTGAATGAGACAGTCATCCAAGTAAGGATATATTTGTATACTTCTTTGTCTGCAAAAAGCAATTACTGGTGCCAAGCACTTTGTAAAGACCCTGGGCGCAGTAGATAAGCCAAAGGGCAGTGCAGAGAAAGTGCAGTTTTGTACCTACCATAAATGTAGATGTTCTAGTGTTGACACTGCTGCAGTCATTAATTGGGTTATCCTGCCGTCAGGTGGTTCCCCAGTCGGCCAGAGTTCCAAAGTCTTGGTCCGGTGTCGGTTGCTGTCGCCTCCTCCCTGACGTCAGTGCGACAGGGGTATATAAGATGCAGCTGACACTATTTTCTTCAGTTTTTCTTGCCCCAGATGTCTGGTGCCCCAAAATAGGTAGGCAATTCAAATTGCTAATAAAACATACATAAGAAAAGCAAACAAAAACTTTCGGTTACCAGCAAATACCCCCCAAAGGTAGTAAAGGGTAGTAAACCAAGGTACGAAATAGCAATGAAGAGGGGATGGAGGGAGGGTAACCTGGACTGCAGCAGTGTCAACACTTGAACATCTACATTTATGGTAGGTACAAAACTGTACTATGTTCATCGTGTTACACTGCTGCAGTCATTACACTTGGGTAGAATCCCAAAGCTGAGGAAGGGTGGTTGGTTCTGTAATGCATTAGGGGTGGCTATAAGGCCCTGCAGCACTGCAGAGGCAAAGCCAGCTCTGGATTTGGAGTATAGAGGCAGATGATAATGCTTGGTGAAGGTATGCACAGAGCTCCATGTTGCTGCTTCCAAAATATCCTTGGTAGGTACTTCCTCTGAGGTAGGACGTTGATGTGGCTGTTGCCCTTGTGGAGTGAGATCTAATGCTGGTAGGCACATGTTTCCCATGGTGCGTATAGCAGAAACGTATACAATGTCCTATCCATTTGGAAATAGTCTGTTTTGAAATGGATTTTCCCTGTGCTCCTGCAGCATATGCTACCAATAATTGCTCAGATTTTCTGAAAGCTTTGGTTTTGTCCAAGTAGAAGCGTAACTGCCTGTGAATGTCCAATGAATGCAGTAGTCTCTCCCCTTTATTCTGTGGTTTTGGATAAAAAGTTGGCAAATGAATAGTTTGGTTTAGAGACGCACTTGAAACCACCTTAGGCATAAAAGTAGGGTTAGTTCTTAAGAACACCCTGTCCTGGTGGAAAATGAGGAAAGGTTCCACTGCCATTAGTGCCTGTAATTCTGAAACTCTTCGTGCTGATGTAAGTGCCAGGAGCAGAGCAGTTTTCCAAGAGATGTATTTTAATTCTGCTGTGCTAGCTGGCTCAAAAGGAGGTAAAATTAATTTTTCCAAAACAAAGTTGAGGTCCCAAGTTGGAGCAGGTGCTCTACGGGGTGGTCTTATGTTTTTTTGCCCCTCTGAGGAACTGTTTTAGCAACGGATTACAGAAAATTGGTGGATCCGTGTTGTAATGAGCAGAGATGGCAGAGGCATGGATCTTGATGGATGAAAAGGAGAGGCCTTTGTCCAGCATCTCAGTCAAATATTGTGGAATCTGAGGAATGTTTGGCACAATAGGGTCAAAACTGTGAGCCTGGTTCCAGGAACAGAATCTCTTCTATTTATCCGAATAGGCTTTCCTGGTACCAAGCCTTCTGGCCTCCAGGATGACATCCATAACAGCTTTGGAGAGAGGCATTGCTTGCTTTGCTAAGGTATCTTCCATGCAGTGAGGTTTAAGGTCCTTAGCTGGCTGTGGAGAATCTGATTGTTGTTCTGAGAGAGTAGATGTGGTGTTTGAGGCAAAATCCAGGGTGGTCCTTGTGCTAAGTTTTTTAAGACTGGGTACCACTGCTGGCGTGGCCAGTCTTGTGCAATCAGGATAATTTTTGGCCCCTCTTGCCTGGCTTTTATGAGTACCTTTGGAAGAAGAGGCAGTGGGGGGAATGCGTATACTGTTAATATTTTTCCAGCTGAATGAGAGGGCATCCACTTTCCATGCTTGTGGATGGTAACTCCTTGTGCAAAATTTCTATAGCTGGCAATTCTTTGGTGATGCAAACAGATCTATGTCCGGGCTCCACCATATCTGTGTTATCATTCTGAATATTTGTGGATTCAATTCCCATTCATGTGGATCCAACATATTTCTGTTTAAGTCGTCTGCCAGTGTGTGTTCTTCTCTCCTGGCAGGTATTGTGCTTGTAGATGAACTTGATAGCTTATAGCTGTGTTCCACAAGGTCATTGCTTGTCTGCAGAGGGGGTATGAATGGGTGCCTCCTTGCTTATGTACCACATGACTGTGGTGTTTTCTGTCTTTAGTAGTAGTTGTCCTGGATGTAGCAGGTCCTTGAAAGCTACAAGGGCATTTTGTACAGCTAGCATCTCTTTTTGGTTGATGTGAAGATGCTTTTGTTCTATAGGCCACTTGCCCTGAATGCATTTTCCTGCCATGTGTGCTCCCCAGGTGTAATCCGATGCATCTGTTGTTAGTGTTTGCCTGGGTGTGGGATGAGTAAAAGGCTGTCCCTTGTTGAGGTGACAAGCTTGAGCCCACCATCGAAACTCCTTCTGAAGGCAAGGTATTAGTGGTATAACTGTTTCCAAACTTTGACAGTGTTGAGACCATACACTCTTTAGGTACCATTGTAGTTTCCTCATATGCAGTCTGGCATATGGAATTAGTAGCATGCAAGATGCCATGTAACCCAAGGCCTGCAGAATTTTTCTTGCAGGGAGTCAGGTCTTTGTTGCCATCAATTGAAAGTATTGAGTCCAATGTCCTTGCTTGTCTGGCGTGAGATGAGCCATCTGGGCCATTGTGTTTAAGCTGGCACCCAGGTATATTATATCTTATGAGGGCACTAGTTTTGATTTCTTTTTGTTTACTGTGTACCTCAGGCAATTTAGTAACTTTTTTACAAACACCAGAAGCTTTAGGAGAATGTCTTTGCTGTCTGCTTGAATTAGGCAGTCGTCCAGGTATGGGTAAATTTTAATTCCTCTTTGACTGCAAAATGCAATTACTGGTGCCAGGCACTTTGTGAAGACCCTGGGTGCAGTAGATAAGCCAAAGGGCAGTGCAGAGAATTGGTAGTGCATTGGACCAGCTATGAATCTGAAGCATCTTCTGCAGTTTTGTCTGATAGGGACATGCACGTATGCCTCCTTGAGATCCAAAGTCACGAGCCAAGCTTGCTTGCCCAGCATGGGAAGAAGCTGCTGTAATGTCAACATTTTGAATTTCGGGACATCCAGGTAAGTGTTTAGAGATGAAAGATTCAGAATAGGCCTCCAGGCTTTGTCTTTTCTGGGTACCAGAAGGAGTCTTGAGTAAAAACCTTGTCCTTGTTTCTGTGGAGGTACCTTTCGAATATCTTCCATGGTCATGAGTGCTGTAAATTGTTTTTGAGCCTCTGCCCATTGATTTGGTGGCAGATTTGGCATTCCTTTTAACCTCAGCAGAGTGTGAAAGTGGAACCTGTAACCTTGTGAAATGATATTGAGAACCCATTTGTCTTTGGTGATCATATGACAATTGTGATAGAAAAGAGCCAGTTTTCCTCCCAGTGGGGCTGCCAAGAGGGAAATGTTTGGCAGCTGTAGTGGGAAGTTATTGGGACTGTTTCTTGTAAGGTTGTTGTCTGTCTTCTCCTTCTTTCTGGCCAGGTGCACCCCACTGTCGAGTTCTATAAGGACCTCGTGGCTGTCCTCTGCCTCTTGGACGTCTGTATTTGCCCCTTTGGGGTCTGTCTGTAACAGGAAAGGACCAATTCTTTGTTGGCCAGTTTCTACTAAATCTTGGCTGTACTTGTAAGAAATCTTTCACTGTTTGCATAGATTTTGCCTTATCCTCCATTTTCTTTAGTACATCTTCTGCCTTAACTCCAAATAGGATATCATGCTGCAAGGGTGCATCCAGTAGTTTTGCTTTAACATGATCTGGCAATGTATGTTCCTTTAACCATGCGTGTCTTCTAATGACAGAGCCTGTAACTGCTGCTCTGCAGGAGGCCTCTAAAGAATCAAAACCACATTGCAAAGTATGTTTCCCACTTGTTCAGCAGCATGCAATAAATCCTGCATTTATTTAAAATTAGGAGGATCTCTATCTGAAAGCATTTTTTGTTTCAATTGAGACATCAGAAATTGCTGGTATTTTAACATGTGAAATTTGCAATTCAAAGCCCTCATTGTTAAAGTTGCAGATGTATATACTTTCTTTCCCCATCTGTCTAATGCTCTGGAGTCTCTGTCAGAGGGAACTGGGTTCTTAGCTGAAGAGGCCTTGACCCCTTTGGGTCTCTGAGAAATGGTTTCTGGGTCTGCCACAGGGCTTTTATACAGAAATTTGTGCGAGTCCGGGACTCTGTAATACCTGTCTGGTTTAATTAGAGCTGGAGGTAAGGGAATCAGGATTTAAGCTGGATTCAGTATACACATCATTCACAATGTCTAACACTGGCAGAATAGCCAGGGGTCTGTGTTGAGGTACAAGTAAGAATTCTCTGAGCCTTTTCTTGGATTCTGAGTAATCCTGGCCCTCCCAATGGAAATGCTCCCTCATGGTGTGTAAAGTTTCCCCAAAAGAGTAATCCTCTGGGGGAGAGGCTGATGGAATGGATTCCTCATAAGGGGGTAAAGAGTAACTTAGGTCTGAAGAAGACTGTGAGGAAATGGACACCTGGTCGGAGGAGTCAGAATCCACATCCTGTCTGGACCTTTTATCAGGAGGGGGATAGGACCCCCTGATCAGAGTGATCAGGTCTTCGAACATTTTGAGCATTTGTTTCTTAGGCATGGAGGCCTAACCTGGAGACTGTGATTTCTTAGATTTAAGAGGTGGTTTAGACTTAGAAGAGGGTTTAAGGCTAAGCTGACTAGGTCTGAATACACCCTCTGAAGTTGCAGGAGGCTCATGTACACCGGATCCCTCTGCAGGGTCGGTTTCGGTAGTCTGTAAAACTTGGGAGTCTGAAGGCCCAGCCATCTCCACTAAGGAGTCGGAGGCTGCCTGTGGTTCTGCAGAAGCAGTCGTCAGGGGCTGCGAAGGCGCCTCGCTGAAAACCGGAGAACCGGCGACTGGCCTAGAATAGGAGTCGTCATCCGTTTTTGGGCCTCGGATGCCTGTCTTTGTCTTTGCGCTTTTTATGAATTGCTGTTGTCGGAAGTTCTGACGGTATAATATAATTAAATTTTCTGCCAAAGTAATGTCAGGCAAAATCAAACCGACGTTTAATAGTGCGCTTGTTAAACCTAGCAGAAAACCGACAACCAGTGACGTCGTGGTCTGGGCCTAGGCATGGGATGCAATAAGAATGGAAATCCTTATGAGGTATTTGCTTCCCACAAGAAATACAGTTATTAACTTTTACTGACATCGGACTGAGGCAAGAAAAAGCTTCCCCAACGGGGTACTTAGCTTTGTAGAAGACTTTGGTTCTGGATTCGGAAATGAACATCTCAGGAGTCGGCCTACCGGCACTTGCAAACTGCTTTTGCTTCGGGCACTGTGCGGCAAGAAAGACTGAAGAAAATGGCATCGGCTGCATCTTATATACCCCTGTCGCACTGACGTCAGGGAGGAGGCGACAGCAACCGACGGCGGACCAAAACTTTGGAACTCTGACAGACTGGGGAACCGCCTGACGGCAGGATAACCCAAGTGTAATGACTGCAGCAGTGTAACACGATGAACATTTGGTAATGCATTAAGCCAGCTTTGAATCTGAAGTATCTTCTGCACGATTGTCTTATTGGGACATGTAGGTATGCCTCTTTTAGGTCTAAAGTCACCAGCCAAGCATTCTTGCCCAGCATGGGCAGAAGCTGCTGCAAAGTCAGCATTTTGAATTTTGGAATGTCCAGGTATGTGTTCAAAATCGATAAATCTAGTATTGGCCGCCAGGCCTTGACCTTTCTGGGTACCAAGAACAGTCGAGTAAAAACCCTGTCCTTTTTCCTGTTCTGGTACTGTCTGAATGGCCCCCACAGCCATGAAGGACGTAACCTGTTTGTGCCTCTGCCCACTGATTTTTTGGCAGGTCTGGCCAACCATTTGCCATTGGCAGAGTGTAGAAATGGAATCTGAATCCGTGTGATACGATGTTTAGTACCTACTTGTCCTGGGTTATTAACCACCAATTTTGAGCAAAAAGTGCTAATTTTCCCCCTATGGGTGCTGCCAAAAGATAAGTGCTTGGTGTAGGCAGAAGGAAGTCATTGGGATTACTTTCTGTAGGTTTGTGCTTTATCTCCTCCAGATTTGGAGGTGGAAGCTCCCCCATTGCTTTGATCTGTATAAGAATCCTGCGCCTGGTACCTGGAACTCTTAGGGCACCTGGATTTGCCCCTTTGAGCTCTGTCTGACACAGGAAAGGACCAATTTTTTGTAGGCCAGTGTCTACTGAATCTTGGTGGCTGCACTTGTAAGACGTCTTAACAGTTTGCATAGACTTAGATTTGTCTTCCATTTTCTTTAAGACCTCTTCTGCCTTAATACCAGAGAATCATGCTGTAAAGGTGCATCTAGCAATTTAGCTTTAACATGATCAGGCAAATTTTGTTTCTTTAACCAGGCATGCCTCCTAATCACAGACCCAGTAACTGCGGCCCTGCAGGAGGCCTCTAAGGAATCAAAACCACATTGCAATAGGCTGGCCATTAATTGACACTAATTACTGTTGAGGTAATGCTAAACCAAACCTTTGATAATTCTGTATACCATTTTTGATGATTTTACTTATATTTAATTTTTACAACATCTATACAAGTTGTAAATAAAATTATGAAATTTTGAGATCATGAATTCTTATGAACCTTTATAACTTTGTATTATATTCAAGTGTAAAAAATGGTATACAGAATTATCAAAGGGTTGGTTTAGCATTAACCTCAACAGTAATCAGTGCCAGCCTATTAGAAGTCAAGATTAATTAAGTGTGTGTCCTATTTAGATGTATTTAAATTGAAGATTTGTATGTGCAACAGATTCTGATGAAGTCTCCATATGGGAGATGAAAGCGCTCAATCTGGTTATTTTTTGTTAATAAATTGGTGTCTTGAAACGTTTACCTAGTGGTCTGTTGGACTTGGACTTGGAATTTATCGAAACTGAGTTTCCACGTTTTATTAAGAGGAAAACCTTTATTGTTACTGGAGAACAGCGCCTACAACTATATTTTTTCTGTTTGGAAGTTGTGTGCTTTTCGGTTACTAGTGGCTGTAATTGGCGCTTTTCTGGTATCGAGGATTCCTGGTAGTATGGAGAGTAGTGGTTTACTCAATGAACTAATCAAATTAATTCAAAGTTACTCACAGGGGAGTAACAACGGGACTGAAGTTTTAAACGAAATTTCCTGTGAGCAGAGCTCACCTAGAGGAACAGGGGAACGTAATCATGATACACCGATAAGGTGAGAATGATCCAGGAAACACAGGGAATACTAACAACGAACACGTCCGGTCCAACCATGAGCGTCACGAGGGAGCATACACTTGTAGAGGTAATGGAGGAACCACCAGGCAGAGGGAGAGCATTGAACGAGAATATCCCAGTGTGGATCTTTACAAATGGCTTGCCAATTCCTTTGGAACATTCAAACCGAGGGAAGAACAGACGCGAACCCACAATGGTGGATACAAGGACAAATGTAAGACTCTGAAACAGCATTTAACAAAATTCAAAAGTTTAGCATTGGATAATTGGTATTTAAAGAAATGTACAGATAACAAGATAGTACCAAAGGGACTTAGAATCAACAAGTTCCCTAACAATACAGTACTGGATTCTGAATTTTTTAAAACTATTGTGAACATTTTAAATGATTGTGGGCTTGCCATTCTTAGAGCAATGATAAAAAACAAGGAAGAAGTTATGTTTGATTGTAAAAACAACATTGACAAATTGAATGAGGAAATTAATGCTGACCTTTTATTTTCTGTCGATGAATACAAGAATATGTATTTTAAAACTATGTATGATGTAGATAATGTGATTTCTAAGAATCATGTTAGGAAGACAAGAAAACTGGATAAGGACTTGAATGAATACAGGGAGGGGAAAGCATACTTTTGTGACAACAGGAATTTTACAAGGAATTTCCAAAATAAGGAAGGAGGTTACAACAGGGGAATAGAAATGGGATTTGGTGAACACCAAGACCATTATGGGGGATACAAACAAATACACAACCATGTATGGAGACCAAACCATCAACAGCGGGACCCCTTTAGAAGAGCAGGGACCGAGAAGGTCCGAAAAGATAAGAAATTTAGACCAACAACCATCTTATGCAGTAGCAACGAGGAACTACTATGTACCACCACAGAGGAGGGGGATGGGGGTGTCAGGGAGATTCAATAGACAGTAACATTTGTACTACCACGTCCCAAGAACGTGTTAATGTTAATGAAAATTGTACAAACAATATAGAGAGAAATGTTGGGTCTAACGTAGTTATTTTATCTAAAGATAATTTTTTTATTTACAGCTACACCGATGTTGAGGTAAAACAAGAACATTTCAATTTGTTCACCAAAGGTTTTACATTTGTCCCAGTTAAAAAACCTGGGATCGATGAAATCCTATTAGACATCAGGCTATTTACTAGGAAGTTGAATTTATTTCACATGTTCAGAGAAAGGAATACTAAATACAAAAAAACTAATCTCAAGAAAGCCAGTACTTTTAACCCCCCATTACACCAAGACATATTGAATTTTGAAAGATGTGTCATGGGTACAATAAGGGATGGATACAATAAACATTTACCCATAGGACACAATTTGACTAAGAATGAAATTTGTACTCTACAACAATTAAGTGACAATGTTAATTTGCGGATAATGAAACCTGATAAAGGTGGAGGGGTAGTGCTGATGGATACATGGGATTATACCAAGAGAATATGTGATATACTAGATAAAGATAGTAGGTATAGCCTAGTATCTAGGAATGAAGTGAATACTTCTTACAGAAAAATAAACATGATTTTAGAAGATAATTTACTACAATGTCTAATAGATAATGAACTATACAATTTTCTAAGAGTACAAAACCAGTTATCCCAGCAATATTCGGTATACCTAAGGTGCACAAGGACAAAGAAAGTCCACCTTTAAGACCAATTGTGTCTTCACAAGGTTCAAAAACACAACCCCTTGCAATTTTTGAGGACGTCAAACTAAAAGAATTTTATAAGAAATTTCCACACATTTTAATAGACTCATGGGATTTCTCATCTAAAATAGGTGGCACCCAGTACAGGGATGGTATTGTTTTTTTGACAATCGATGTGAGAGATTTATTTTCGGTCATTCCACACCAAATTGGGTTGGAATGGTTTGAAAACATGATAGTGGAGATGAAAATTCTTACACCTGATGATTTTAAGCTAGTTATGGAAAATATGGAACTTGTTTTGAAGTATAACTACATTTATTTTCAAGGAGATTTATACCATCAAACAGATGGTGTTGCCATGGGATCTGCCTGTGCCCCCATTTACGCAAACATTATAATGTTATTCTGGGAAAAACATTTTGTCTTTAGTTCCACTTTTTACAAACACATTGTAGGCTATTATAGATTCTTGGACGACATATTTATTTTGTGGGACGGACCCGAAGATGAAATTAATAAATTTATTACACACATTAATCTGAGTACGGAATTTCTCGAGTTTACTTGCGACTCAGAAGAAATACATTATTTGGATGTTAAATTGATAAAAGATAGAATAAACAAAAAATTCAAATCCAGAATTTTTCGGAAGGAATGTTACTCAAATTCTTTTTTACATTTTAAGAGTGACCATCCCTACCACTCAAAAATGAATATAATAAAAGGACAAATGATTAGAGTAGCCACAATGACTTCTGACAAAACAGAACTGATGGAAGAAATGGAAATACTACACAATATGTTCAAGGAAAGGGGATATCTTGACCACATGATTGAATCTAACAAAAAAGTTGTAATAGATAGATTGGATACATTATACAAACCCCTATTAATAAATACAGGTACTATTGAGGTAGAAAATACGTTTTGTACCAGAAAAGAAGAAGAAGCGAAACTTCCTTTTTTGGTTTTGACATACTTTAATGGTGGCAGATGGATTAAAAAATGCATTAACGATGCATGTGGAATGTTTAGTAAAATGCCTAATAAGACAGATGTTTTCCAATTACAACTTAGATATGCTTTTAGGAAGAACAGAAATTTGAAAAATATATTTGAGAAAAAGAAAAACATTTCAAGTGGAGCAAGTAGTAAATATGGTACTTTTAGATGTGGTAGGTGTGCACAATGTGTTTTTATGGCAGATACTAAAGAACTGGAACTACCAAATATAAATTTGAAATTGACAGGTAATAAATACTACAGTTGTTACACAAAAGGGGTGGTATATCTGTGTTACTGTAAGAAATGTTTGAAATACTACATAGGGAAAACTGAACGTAATTTAAGGGCACGTATATATGAACACAATAGAGATATTATCAAAATGAACGACAACAATGCCCTATTTAGACACACCCGGATATGTAGAGATGCATATTTTAAATTTTGGATATTGGAACAGGTGGTGAAGCAAGAGAGAGGGGGGGATTGGGAAACCAAATTGGAATTTAGAGAGATGGTTTGGCAGTTAAGGCTGGATGCATGTGGAAATTATGGACTGAATGACCACATATCCATTAACCCAGCCCTTAAGATTCTTGCTGATGACCCAAAGAGACATCGATAGATGGTTAACTGCTGTAACGTAAGTAAATAAATAAATAAAATATTTAGATTCAGTCCTTATGGAGCAAGTACATATAATATATTCTACTTCATTAAGGGTGTACCTTAAAACACAGTTGTTTAACACTATTAAAGGTACAAGAACAAATGTGGTTTTAAGACACAATATTTTTATACTTATACATATATATTTTTTATACACTTTTTATATATATATATTACATATATTTTTATATTTTATATATTTATTGGTATTTATACACTAAATTAACGTATTAATAAGAAATGAGTATATTTTTTATTTTTTTATTTTTTTTTGATGATTTTACTTGTATTTAATTTTTACAACATCTATACAAGTTGTAAATAAAATTATGAAATTTTAAGATCATGAATTCTTATGAACCTTTATAACTTTGTATTATATTCAAGTGTAAAAAATGGTATACAGAATTATCAAAGGTTTGGTTTAGCATTACCTCAACAGTAATTAGTGTCAATTAACGGCCAGCCTATTAGAAGTCAAGATTAATATGTGCAACAGATTCTGATGAAGTCTCCATATGGGAGATGAAAGCGCTCAATCTGGTTATTTTTTGTTAATAAATTGGTGTCTTGAAACATTTACCTAGTGGTCTGTTGGACTTGGACTTTGAATTTATCGAAACTGAGTTTCCACGTTTTATTAAGAGGAAAACCTTTATTGTTACTGGAGAACAGCGCCTACCAACTGTATTTTTTCTGTTTGGAAGCTGTGTGCTAAAGTTGCAGATGTATAAACCTTTTTTCCCCATCTGTCTAATGCCCTTGAATCTCTGTCAGAGGGGGTAGGATTTTTTGCTGTTGCGGCCTTAACTCCCTTTGGACCCTGTGAAATAGTTTCAGGATCAGCAGCAGGGTTTCTAAATAAAAATGTATGTGAGTCAGAGACCCTGTAATATCTGTCAAGCTTGCTGGGAGCCGGAGGTAAGGAGTCAGGGGTCAAGCTTGACTCCGAAAACACATCATCCACAATGTCTACAACAGGGGGAATGGCTAAAGGCTTGTGCTGAGGGAGGAGGAGGAAATCCCTGAGCCTCTTTTTTGATTCTGAGAAGTCTTGACTCTCCCAGTGAAAATGCTCCCTCAAAGTATGCAAGGTTTCTCCAAATGAATAATCCTCAGGAGGAGATGCAGATGGAATAGACTCCTCAGCATCAGAATCCTCATAGGAAGGTATAGATAAATTCCTGATCAGAAGAGGAATCAGAAGAAATAGTAACCTGATCTGAAGATTCATAATCAGTGTCTTGCCTAGGCCTCTTATCTGGAGGGGGATGGGTACCCTTGATCAAGGTAATAAGGTCTTCAGCCATTTTGATCATTTTTTTTTAGGCATAGAGGCCTGTGCACGTGGCTCATGCGTCATTTGTTTAGTTTTAGAAGTTGCTTTTGTCTTTGGTTTTGCAGCTCTTGTCGGTTTGATATACAAATGCTGAGGTCTGAATACACCCTCAGAAGCCAGTGCCTGTTCAGCGACTCTGGACACATCCGAGGGAGATGCATCCGTCGGTCCAATACCTTGAGTATCTTGCGGCATGCCGGACTCCAAATGGATGTCGGTAGAGGCCTGCGACTCGAAGGTAGCGGGTATCAGGGGCTGCAAAAGCGCCTCACTGAGTACCGGCAAACCGCCGACTGGCTTAGGAGAAGCTTCGACTGCCTTTCTCTGTCCTTTTCTTTGCGTTTTTTATGTACTCCAGTAGTCGGATTGCTATCCGACGACATTTCTGGGTAGTTAAATCTGTTTCCAAAATACTTGGATGCAAAAAATATCCCAACGCTTAATAGTGCGTTAGTTAAATCTAGCACAAAACCGACAGCCAGGCACGTTGTGATCAGGGCCTAGGCAAGGAATACAGTATAAATGGAAATCCTTATGAGGTATTTGCTTCCCACAAGTAATGCAATTAACTTTTTCTGACATCGGTAAAAAGCAAGAAAAAAGTTTCCCCAACGGGGTACTTGGCTTTAGTGAAGACTTCGGTTCTGAAACTCAAACTCCAATATTTCAGTCGGCCGACTGGCACTTGTGAAATGCTTCTGCTTTGGGCACCACACGGCAAGAAAGACTGAAGAAAATGGCATCGGCTGCATGTTTTATACCCCTGACGACCTGACAACATGGAAGAGAAGACAGCAACCGACGCAGGACCCAAGACTTTGGAATTCAGGCCGACTGAGGGCAACCTGCCAGCAGATTACCCTAATGTAATGACTGCAACAGTGAAACACGAAGAACATCAACAACTCAGGGCAGACGTCAGATCCGAGGGACCTTTGGGCCTGGGATCAGAGACGGACACCAGCTGGACATCCGAATCTTCTGGCTCCAAAACCAGGGGGCGGACTGGAGGAGGAATAGGTGCCAATGGAGAGGACTTTGTTGGATCCGATGCCTTTAGGCTTAGATCCAGTAATAACTTGGCCAGAGCCATTGTCTTCAGAAGCCTCTGCACTACTGTTATCCACATCATTATCTGACAAGTTCCTGGTAGATAAGGTAGGAGATCTGGATTTTGTCAAATAAAGGTGATAGGAGTCATGAAGATATAAGCCCTAATGATGAACAGCAGCTCTGAAGTCTAAATTCGGTGGGAGCCAAAGAGGTCGGAGCTGAAGGTTCAGGTTGCTCTGAGAACCTCTTGGATCCGGTAGCTGCCGGCTGCTGCAAAGAATCTGTAGGAGCAGTCAGTTTAGTTACCTTCTGTCTTGGCTCCAAGGATGATTTTGGAGTCAAGGAAGGTCGCTTTTGTGTTTTGTCTGACTTATCCGATGATTTAGAGGACTCTGGCGAAACAGCCTCAAAAGGTTTATTTGTACACTCCACAAGAGCCCTCTGGTTGAACAATGGCAAATGGAGCATGATTCTTGTAGATGTAAATGCCCAGAGCAATACACACACAAAGTGTGTGTGCATTACTTAGAGGCATCTTTTTGCCACAATGTTCACATTTTTTAAACCCTAAGGGTTTCCCATCCTGTTTTTGAGACACATTCAAATCTAAGCCACTAAAATTTAAGTTAAGAAAAACAATGGGGGTGTGTGCACGTGCACACATGCACGTGTACGCACACACACACACACACACACACACACACACACACACACACACACACACACACACACACACACACACACACGCACAGGAATGCCTCCCAACTAAAACAGATGTTAAATAGGCAAGAAAATATAGAAAGTTTTTTTTTTTTTAATTGTAGATTTAGAAGTTAAAAAGCACCCTCTAACAAACTGACATTGGAAAAGGGAGAGGGAACAAAAGTCACAAAGGCAAACAAAATGCCCTCTGACTTAAAAAGACATTCAGACACTGGAAGGGGAAAGCTTAGAAGAGGGAACAACACTTACTTGGTTTCACTGGGAGCAAACAGAAAATCTCTTCCACTTGCTGATGTATATTTTCCTGGTGGAAAGTTTATGTGCTGCTACTAAACTCTCTTTAACCGGGAAAGAAAGCCCAGGATTTCTACCCATCAATGGAATTGGGGCAACCAAGCGGCCAACTTTAGGTTAAGTAGATCTGGGTGAGGACGTCCTGAAGGATGGACAGAAGGTCCATCGTGCATTGTGGGCACACTAGGTGAGACCAAAGGAAAGAATCCACACTTGTCAAGCCCAAAAGGGAGCAATGAGGATAATTTTACTATTCAACCTCTGAGCTTTCTGAACAAACTTGGGAATGAGAGGGAGAGGGGGGATAAGTATAAAGTAGACCGGGGGGGGGGGGGCAAGCATGGTCAAGAGCATCTCTCAGTGACTGTCCCTTATGAGAGATCAAGGCAAAAAAACTTGCATCATTTGATGGTGGAAGGAGGTGCGAAGAAATCACAGCAAGGCTGACCCCATTTCTGGAAGATCATGCCTGCAACTAAACAATTCAGAGACCACTTGTGAGGCATCAGAATGGTCCTGCTGAGCTTGTCCACAAGAATGTTTGAGTTCCCCGAAATGTGTTGCCACTAGAAAGTGGTTGAAGGAGATCACCCAGTGCCACAACCTCATAGTCTCTCAACACAAGGGATAAGACCTGGCTCCTCTCTGCTTATTGATGTACCAAACTGACATGTCTGTCTGAATTGCAATGGTCCCTGAAGAAAGAGAGGTATGAAGGGCTTGCAACATTAGAAGCACCGCTCTCATCTCCAGGATGTTTATTTGCAAACTGGTCTCTAAAGGGGACCAAGTGCCTTGAACTATCTGACCCAGAAAATGCCCCCTCACCTGAGCTGGGAGGCATCCATGGTCACCATGGCCTTTGGGGGAAGAAGGATAAAGGGAATAACCTTGTTCTAGAAAGTACAGTTGTGTACACTTACCATAAATGTATTCACTGTTGCAGTCATCACATTTAGGTTATCGCTGCCAGGGTTGCCCTCGGCCGGCCTGAACAACAGAGGCTTAGTATTTCTACGTCGGTTGCTATCGCTTCAGGACTGATGCCAGTAGTACAAAGTAAGGCAGCTGACGCCATTACATCAGTTTTTCTTGCCCTAACTTGTGAGGAGCCCCCCAAGTGGCAGCCAGGTTCTGGTGGAGAACCCCACTAGTAAAAAAGTAAATACCAATATGTCCCTTGTAAGGAAAGAGAAGAAAGAAGAGGGGGGGTGAAGTGAGGGAAACCAAGACTGCAACACCGAATACACTCGAACATCTACATTTATGGTAAGTGTACACAACTGCACTATGTTCTTCGTGTTTCACTGTTGCAGTCATCACATTTGGGGTGATTCCCAAATCTGAGGAAATGGGGGGAGGCAGTCAAGGAAACTAGGGGCTGGCTAGGATGCCCTGCAAGACTGCAGAGGCAAACCCTGCCCTGGATTTGGAGAAGATCGGCAGGTGGCAATGTTTAGTAAAGGTGTGAACAGATGTCCAGGTGGCAGCCTCCAGGATGTCCATGGTGGAGACTCCTCTGAGGAAAGCTGCAAAGGTGGAGGCTGCTCTGGTGGAGTGAGTCCTGATCTCCTTGGGGGGAGGCTTTCCATGTTGCTTGTAGCAGAAACGGATGCAGTGTTCTATCCATTTGGAAAGGGATAGTTTGGAGATGGCTTTTCCCTCTGCCCTACAGCAAAGGTAACCAGCAATTGATCAGACTTTCTGAAGGATTTAGTCCTGTATAGACAGAATCTGAGCTGTCTGTGCACATCTAGATAGTGCAGAATCCTTTCCCCCTTGTTCTGGGGGTTAGGGAAAAAGGTGGGCAAATGAATGGACTGGTTGAGAGCCACACTGGACACCACCTTGGGCATGAAGGATGGGTTAGCCCTGAGGGATACCCTGTCGGCACGGAAGATTATGAAGGGTTCCACAGCCATGAGTGTTTGCAGCTTGGAGATCCTTCTGGCTGAAGTGATGGCCAGAAGGAAAGCTGTCTTCCAGGAGAGACATTTTAGCTCTGCTGAAGAGGATAGTTCGAAGGGGGGTCAGAGTGAGCTTTTCCAACACAAAGTTAAGGTCCCAAGCTGGGGTTGGTGCTCTTCTGTCTGGCCTCAAGTTGCTAGCCCCTCTTAGGAACTGTTTGATCAGAGGGTGTGAGAAAAGGGGCTGCTCAGTGGGGAAATGAGCAGAGATAGCAGAGGCATGGATTTTAAGAGAGGAAAAAGAGAGACCACTGTGTAGCAGATCAGCTAAGTAATCCAGGATGAGAGGGAGGGAGGACTGTGCCGTACTGGCTCCCCTAGCCTAAATACAGGTGCAGAACCTTTTCCATTTGTAAGCATAAGACTTTCTAATGCTAGGGCGTCTGGCCTCATGTATAACACTAGAACCTATTTACTGAGGTTGGCAGATTGATCGGAGGTTAGGGAATAAGCCAAGCTGCCAAACTGAGGGTCTGCAATTGGTGATGCATGAATTCTCCTTCCCTCTGGGTCAGGAGGGTTGGAATCTGAGTGAGATGCCATGGTGGCAGTAGGGACAGGCTGCGCAGCAGTGGGTACAAATTCTAGTGAGGCCAGTCTGGAGGAATAAGAATTCTCCTTGGTTTTACCTCCTTTATTTTGAGCAGTACCCTCGTAATGAGAGGTAGTGGAGGAAAGGCAGAGACCGATGGATTGACCCAGGGGAAAGGAAAGGGCATCCACTTTCCAAGCCATGCAGTGATGCTCCCTGGTGCAGAACTTGCTGAGCTGATAGTTGGTGTGGGAGGCAAAAAGGTTGACTTTTGGCGTGCCCCATTTCTGAGTTATTAGGGTGAAGGTTCTTTTGTCGAGCTGCCACTCGTGTGGGTCCAGAAGATTTCTGCTTAAGTGGTCTGCCAGAGAGTTTAGAGAACCTGGTAGGAATTGTGCTAAAAGGTGGAGTTGCATGACAGAGGCTGTGTGCCAAAGGGACATGGCCAGCCTTCATAGAGGGTAGGAGTGAGTCTCTCCCTGCTTGTTGATATACCACATACAGTGATGTTGTCTGCTTTGATCAGGAGAGCCCCTGGGGAGATAAGGGGCTTGAAAGCTGTCAAGGCGTGCTGCATAGCTATCATCTCTTTTTGGTTGATGTGCAGATGGATTTGCTGTGGGCTCCATTGGCCCTGTATGCACCTGCTGTCCAGGTGTGCACCCCAGGCATAGTCTGATGAGTCTGTGGTGAGGGTCTGGGTGGCAGGGGGTGCTGAGAAAGGTAGTTTTTTGTTGTGGGAGCATGCTGTTGCCCACCAAAGAAAACCTTTTCTGAGGCAAGGAATCATGGGTATAAGAGTCTCCAGGTCTCAAGAGTGTTTACACCAAAGGCTTTTTAGGTACCACTGAAGATTCCTCATAAGCAATCGGGCATATGGAATGAGTAGAATGCAAGATCCCATGAACCCCAGAACTTGCAGGATTTTCCTTGCAGATAACTGGGGTCTGGTGGCTAGTTGAGAGAAGTAGGCTGTCAGGAAAGTTTTCTTTTCTGGTGTAAGGAATGCCATCTGGGATGCTGTGTCCAAGGTTGCTCCCAGGAATATAATCCTTTGGGTGGGTATCTGTTTGGGTTTCTTTTCGTTGATTGTGTACCCTAGGGAGGTTAGTAGGGACTTTACAAAGGCCAGGTGCTTGAGCAGCTTTTCCTGGCTGTTTGCCTGAATTAGGCAGTCATCTATGTATGGGTAAAATCTGGATATTCTTTTGTCTGCAAAAGGCAATGGCCTGAGCCAGACATTTTGTAAAAACTCTGGGAGCAGTAGATAAGCGAAAGGGAAGTGCAGAGAACTGAAAGTGTAGAGATCCTGCCCTGAAACGGAGATATTTCCTGCATGATTCCATGATAGGAATGTGGAGGTAGGCCTCTTTTAGGTCTAGGGTGGCTAGCCAAGCATCCTTGGAGAGCATGGGTAGCAGCTGCTATAGGATGAACATTTTGAATTTTGGTATCACCAGGAAGGTGTTTAGAATGGATAGATTGAGGATGGGGAGCCAGTTACCCTATTTTCTGGGTACCAGAAAAAGTCTGGAGTAAAAACCCTGGCCTTTCTGTTCTGCAGGAACGTGCTCTATTGCCCTCATAGAGTGGGCAGGGAAAGGACTTGATTTTGCGCCTCTGCCCACTGGTTTGAAGGTAGATCTGGAAACCCTTTTGGAGTTAGAAGGGTGTGGAAAGAAAATTTGTATCCCTGGGACACTATGTTGAGAACGCAGTGGTCGTTGGTAATGGTAGCCCAGGTGCTTGCGTGAAAGGAGAGTTTTCCTCCTAGGAGTAAGTGAAGGTGGGGGTAGGAGAGTCATTGTGAATTCTTACTATAAGGGGGTAGCTTAGAACTCCCTGTTTATGAAGTGGAGGAAGTCCATTGTTTAGATCTCCGCATACCCTGTGGCTGCTGTCTGGGGGGTCTGCTTCCATGGGGTCTGGGCTGAAGTGACCTGGTGGGAGCAGGAAAGGATCAGTGCTTGGAGGGGCAATGCCTGCTGAACCTGCTTGGCTGGACCTGTAAGAAATCCTTAACTCTCTGCATAGATTTTGCTTTTTCTTCCATCTTTTTTAAGACCTCTTCTGCCTTAGTGCAAGGGGGCATCCAACAATTTAGATTTAACATGGTCTGGCAAAAGCAAGAGCTGCTCCTTAAGCCATGCATGTCTTCGAAGGACAGAACCAGTGACTGCTGCCCTGCAAGAAGCTTCTAGGGCATCAAACCCACAGTGCAAGGTGTGTTTAGTTACTTGACTTGCAGAATGCATTAACTCTTGTAACTCTTTAGATTCTGCACAAGCAGGAACGGAAGACATCTTTTGTTTGAGGAGTTCCAGGGTATGTTGCTGAAATTTTAGCATATGGACCTGGTAATTTAGTGCCCTGACAGCAAGAGTAGCAGAGGTGTATACTTTTTACCCCATCTGTCTAGTGCTCAGGAATCCCTATCTAAGGGGGTGGGATTCTTAGCAGAGGTTACTTTAATTCCTTTAGCCACTGAGAAATTACCTCAGGGTCAGCAGTAGGACTCTGTAATACCCGTCTGGTTTTCCGGGTGCAGGAGGGAGGGTGTCAGGAGTCAAAGTGGATTCCAGGAAAAAATCCTCCACAACATCCAGGACTGGGGGAATGGCCAGGGGTCTGTGCTAAGGAAGATCTAAGAATTCCCCGAGTTTCTTTTTAGACTGAGGACAGTCCTAACTTTCTCAGTGGAAATGCTCCCTTAAGGTATGAAGGATTTCCCCAAAGGAAAAGTCCGCTGGGGGAGAGGCTGAAGGAATGGAATTCTCTGCATCAAAATCCTCATAAGCAGAGAGAGGTTGCATGTCTTCACATTTAGATGCATCAGAGTCAACAGACTCCTGTTCAGACAAAACTACAGGGGACAGACCTCTTTCTGTTGGAAGGGGTAGCTTGGCTTCCCCTGATCAGCATAAGGTCTTCTGCCATTTTAAGCACTTGAGACTGAGGCAAAGAAGCAGGTGCCTGAGACTGAGTCGTCGGTTTCATGGGTGTGGTTCGTACCCTGGGACTAAGAAACTCGGCAGTTTTCGAAAGAACGGTAGGCACGAAGAAAGTCGTCGGCTTGTGTCGAGAAACGGTAGTGCGAAGGACTTCCTCGGAAGGCGGTGCCTGCCCAGCGGCTCCGGACCCATCCAAGGGAGAGAGAACCACAGGATCATTAGTCAAAGAAGAGTTTTGCGGCATATCGGACTCTGAAAGGGTCGCAGTAGCGGCCTGCAAATCCACAGAAACAAGCATCAGGGGCTGCGAAAGCCCCTCACTGAGGACCGAAAAACTGACAACTAGCTTAACAGAAGCGTCATCGGTAGGTTTGGACCTGTGCGGTCTGTCTCTGTCTTTATCTTTAAGTTTTTTCAGAAGATCTGCTGTCAGATGGCTTACCAAAGCCATATCCGAATACGAGAACTGTAAGCGAAAATATCTAGCTACAATAAGGGCCCGATGACGTATAGTTCTTTCACTGAACAAAGCACAGAAGCAACAGCGGGGGACATCGTGGTCTGGGCCTAAGCAAGTGAGGCAGTAAGAATGAAAGTCTCTGTGTGGTATTTGCTTTCCACAGGCGAGACAATTGTTAACTTTTTCTGACATCGGTTAGTGCAAGAAAAAAGGATCCCCAATGGGGTACTTAGTTTTAGAAGACTTCAGCTTCAATTCGGAAGAAGAAACTGAGGAAGCGGCTGACCGGCACTCATGCAAATTGCTTCTGCTTCGGGCTCCGTGGCAAGAAAGACTGATGTAATGGCGTTGGCTGCTTTACTTTATACTACTGACAACCTGACATCAGTCCTGAAGCAACAGCAACCGACGCAGAAATACTAAGCCTCTGGTATTGGGCCGGCCAAGGGCTACCCTGGCAGGGATAACCCAAATGTGATGACTGCAACAGTGAAACAAGAAGAACATCCTGCGATTACAGCCACCAGAGAAGACACTCATTGCATACTCAAGATAGTCTGATCGGATGGTTCTGAGGATAAGAAAGGAGGGACCATTGAACTACTAGAGCCCACTGAAGAACTCTCATGTGGAGACAAGTTATACGAACAAGAGTTATGGTGGTAGCCATGGAGCCAAAGGTTCTTAGAAAAAAACACACTGGGGGCATAGGAATGTCAAGAATCTGTTTGACATGGAGTCTGAGGGTGGAAATCCTGTCCAGGGGAAGAAGAGCTAAGCAATGGGTCATGTCCAGATGAACTCTGATGAAATCTATCACCTGTACCGGGTGTAGATGAGATCTCCTCAGGTTGATGGAGATGCCAAAGGTTGAGGCTAGCCAACAGGTAATCCCTGGCTTGGAGTGAGCAGTGAGAAGTCAATATCCAGATAGGAAAACACATGGAATTTTTACATTCTCAGGTGAGGTGCCACTACTGACATACATTTGGTGAACACCCACTGGGTTGTGGTGAAACCAAAAGGGAGTACTCTCAACTGTTAGTGATTGGCTTTCAGCCAGAAGCAGAGAAAAGTACAGTTGTGTAACACTTACCATAAATGTAGATGTTCGAGTGTATTCACTGTTGCAGTCATTACATTTGGGTAATCTGCTGGCACGTTGCACTCAGTCGGCCTGATTAACAAAGTCTTGGGTCCTGCGTCTGTTGCCGTCCCTTCTTCCATGACGTCAGGGGTATAAAACATGCAGCTGACGCCATTACTTCAGTTTTTCTTGCCCCAGATGTCAGGTGTCCCCCAGATGGGGAGCAAAAAATATATATATAATATAAAACACAAAACAAACATATACCTCCAATCAAAAGCAAATACACCAAAAAGGCTTTTAAAGATAGTAACAGAAATGAGAGGTATAGTTAGAGAAAAAACAGGGGGCTGGAGGGTGGGTAACCAGGACTGCAACAGTGAATACCCTCGAACATCTACATTTATGGTAAGTGTACACAACTGTACTATGTTCTTCGTGTTTCACTGTTGCAGTCATTACATTTGGGTAGAATCCCAAAGCAATGGTTGGGAGGATGGATTTATACAGCATTAGGAGCAGCTATAAGGCCCTGCAGGACAGCAGTGGCAAAGCCTGCTCTGGATTTAGAGAACAGAGGTAAATGGTAATGTTTGGTGAACGTATGAACTGAGCTTCAGGTAGCAGCTTCTAGAATGTCTCTGGTAGGAACCCCTCTGAGAAAGGCTGCAGAAGTAGATGCAGCCCTGGTGGAATGAGATCTGATCCCCTTGGGGACAGGTTTACCATGGTGCATATAGCAGAAACGAATACAATGGCTTATCCATTTGGAAATAGTCTATGTTGAAGTTGAAATAGCCTTTCCCTCTGACCCTGCAGCAAATGCCACCAATAGTTGTTCAGATTTTCTTAGACATTTTATCCTGTTTAAGTAGAATCTTAGTTGTCTATGTACATCCAATGAATGCAGAATCCACTCACCCTTGTTATGTGGATTTGGGAAGAAAGTTAGCAGGTGAATGGTCTGATTAAGGGCCACACCACATATCACCTTAGGCATAAAGGATGGAATGGTCCTGAGAGCCAACCTGTCTGGGTAAAAAATAATGAAAGGCTCTACTGCCATAAGAGCCTGTATTTCTGAAATCCTTCTAGCTGAAGTGACTGCTAAAAGAAAAGCTATTTACCAAGAGAGAAATTTTTAGTTCTGCAGTAGCAGCTGGCTCAAAAGGAGGTAGAGTGAGTTTTTCCAGAACAAAACTGAGGTCCCATGCAAGAGTTGGTGCAATCCTGGGAGGTCTTAAATTTTTGGCCCCTCTGAAATGGCAGAGGCATGGATTTTTATGGAAGAAAAAGACAGGCCCTTGTGAAGCATCTCAGTGAAGTATTGCAAAATCTGAGGAATATTGGGCATTGCTGTGCTTATTCCTTGTGCTTGGTTCCAGGCACAGAATCTTTTTCATTTGTCAGCATAAGATTTTCTAATACTAGGCCTTCTAGCCTCCAAAATGACATCCATCACAGGTTTGCTGAGAGGTGTAAAGGGTGAAATTAGTTGATTAGCCATGCTGCAAGATTCAAAGTTTGGAGCTGAGTGTGCAGAATTTGATAGTTCTGCTGAGACCGTAGGTAAGGTTGTCTGAGGCAGGTACCATGGAGGATGGTGTGACACATTGTGCAGGATAGGGTACCAGTGTTGGCGAGGCCAGTCTGGAGCAATCAGAATCATTTTTGGTTAGTCCTGTCTGACTTTTAGTAGGACTTTGGAGAGCAGAAGCAGAGGGAGAAAGGCATAGACTGATAGTTTTTTCTAGCTGAAGGATAGAGCATCCATTTTCCAAGTTTTTTGTGATTAATTCTTGTGCAGAATTTGACCAACTGATAGTTTTGGGGTGAGGCAAAAAGATTTAGGTCTGGGCTCCCCCATTTGCGTGTCAACATGTTGACAATTTGTGGTTCCAGTTTCCATTCGTGTGGGTCCATAATATTCTGCTTAGTTTGTCTGCCACAGTATTTTGCTTTCCTAGCAGGAATTGAGCTTGCAGATGTATCTGATAAGTCATGGCCGTGTTCCACAATGCCATGGCTAGTCCGCAAAAGGGGCAGGAATGTGTACCCCCCCCTGCTTGTTTATGTGCCACATTACTGTGGTGTTGTCTGTCTTTATCAGTAATTGTCCTAGATGAAGGTAGTCCTTGAAGGCTGTGAGAGCATTCTGTACAGCTAGCATCTCTTTCTGATTGATATGTAGGTGCATTTGATTTGGGCTCCATTTGCCCTGAATGCATCTCCCTGCCAGATGCGCCCCCAAGCATAGTCTGATGAGTCTGTAGTCCGGGTTTGGATGGCAGGGGGTGGAATGAATGACAGTCCCTTGTTTTGCTGGCAGGCCTCTGCCCACCATAGGAACTCTAGCTGAAGGCATGGTATGACAGGAATCATTGTTTCCAGGCTGTGACAATGTTTACTCCATAAGCTTTTTAGGTACCATTGAAGTTTCCTCATATGCAGTCTTGCATATGGAATTAGAAGGATAGGATGCAGGAGGTCATGAACCCCAATACCTGCAGAATTTGTCTTGCAGATAGCTGGGTTTTTGTGGCCACCTGTTCGAAGTAAGTCATCAATTGAATTTGCTTTTCTGGCATAAGGTAAGTCATCTGGGTAGTTGTATTCAAGCTTGCACCCAGGAATGTAATTTTTTGAGAGGGTACCAGTTGTGATTTCTTTTTGTTTATTGTGTACCCTAGACAAGTTAGAACCCTTTTTACAAATGCCAGATGTTTTAGAACAGAGTCCTTGTTTTCTGCCTGAATTAGACAATCATCCAGGTATGGATAAATTTGAATATTTCTTTGCCCCAGATCAAGGTAATTAAATCCTCAGCCATTTTGATCATCTGTTTTTTAGGCATAGAGGCCTGAGCATGTGGCTCATACGTCGGTTTTTTAGACATAGAAGTTGTTTTTGACCTTGTTTTTGTTGCTGGCGTCGGTTTAATGTAAAAATGTTGAGGCCTGAAAACACCCTCAGAAGCCAGTGCCTGCTCAGCGGCTCCGGACCCATCCAAGGGACAGACATCTGCGGGTTCAATACTTTGCGACTCTCACGGCATACCAGACTCCGAATTGGTTTCGGGAGAGGCCTGCGACTCAAAAGTAGCGGGTATCAGGGGCTGTGAAAGCGCCTCACTGAGTACCGGCAAACCAGCGACTGGCTTTGGAGAAGCTTAGTCGTCGGTTTTGGACCTTGACGGTCTGTCTCTGTCTTTTTCCTTGCGTTTTTTGTGAACTCCGGTAGTCGGATTACTAACCAACGACATTTCAGGGTAGTTAAATCTTGAACCAAAATATTTAGAAGCAAAAATATACCGACGCTTAATAGTGCGTTGGTTAAATTTAGCAGAAAACCGACAGCAAGGTACATTGTGATCAGGGCCTAGGCAAGGAATAAAGTACAAATGAAAATCCTTATGAGGTATTTGCTTCCCACAAGTAATGCAATTATTAACTTTTACTGACATCGGTAAGGAGCAAGAAAAAGTTTCCCCAATGAGGTACTTAGCTTTAGTTTGAAGACCTAGGTTCTGAAACTTGAATACGAAAATTTCAGGAGTCGGCCGACTGGCACTTGCGAACTACTTCTGCTTCGGGCCCCGCTCGGCAAGAAAGACGGATTAAAATGGCGTCAGCTGCATGTTTTATACCCCTGACGACCTGACGTCATGGAAGAGGAGACAGCAACCGACGCAGGACCCAAGACTTTGTTATTCAGGCCGACTGAGGGCAACCTGCCAGCAGATTACCCTAATGTAATGACTGCAACAGTGAAACACGAAGAAAGTACAGTTGTGTACCTACCATAAATGTAGATGTTCGAGCGTATTCACTGTTGCAGTCATTAAAATTGGGTTATCCTGCTGGCAGGCTACCAGCAGTCGGTCTGTATTCCAAAGTCTAGGTCCGGCGTCGGTTGCAGTCGCCTCCTCCCTGACTTCAGTGCGCCAGGGGTATAAAAGATGCAGCCAACGCCATTTTCTTCAGTTTTTCTTGCCAAAGATGTCAGGTGCCCCCAAAAGGGTAGGCTAAAAATATGTCAATAAAGCATGCATGCACTAAGTAAAAAGTTTCCTTCATCTACAAGCAAATGCACCACATAGGTTGTATAAAATAGAGAAATATAGATAAGGTCCAGCAAAGAAAAGGAGGATGGGTGGGTGGGTAACCTGGACTGCAACAGTGAATACACTCGAACATCTACATTTATGTTAGGTACACAACTGTACTATGTTCATCATGTTTCACTGTTGCAGTCATTACAATTGGGTTGAATCCCAAAGCTAAGGTTGGGAGGCTGGAACTAAATAGAATTAGGAGCGGCTATGAGGCCCTGCAGAACTGCAGTGGCAAAGCCTGCCCTGGATTTGGAGTAGAGTGGTAAGTGGTAATGCTTTGTAAAAGTATGCACTGAACTCCAGGTTGCAGCCTCTAAAATGTCTTTGGTGGGCACTCCTCTGAGGAAGGCGGCTGCTCTGGTTGAATGTGGCCTAATGCCCTTAGGCACCGATTTGCCATGTTGAGAATAGCATAGACGAATGCAGTGACCTATCCACTTTGAAATAGTCTGCTTTGAGATAGCCTTTCCTTGTGATCCTGCAGCATATGCTACCAGTAATTGCTCAGGCTTTCTTAAAGCTTTGGTTCTGTCCAAGTAGAAGCACAGCTGTCTGTGTATGTCCAAAGAATGCAGAAGTTTCTCACCCTTATTCTGTGGGTTTGGATAAAAGGTAGGCAAATTAATAGTTTAGTTGAGGGCCACACTGGACACTACCTTAGGCATAAAAGTGGGGTTTGCCCTTAGAGAAACCCTACCTGGATGGAAAATGATAAAAGGTTCCACATCCATGAGTGCCTGTAGCTCTGAGACTCATCTTGCAGAGGTTATTGCTAGGAGCAGAGCTGTTTTCCATGATAAAAATTCTATATCAGCTGTAGTGGCTGGCTCAAAAGGAGCCAGAGTGAGTTTTTCCAAGACATAATTGAGGTCCCATGCAGGTATTGGTGATCTCCTTGGAGGCCGCAAGTTTTTGGCTCCTCTGAGGTACTGCCTTAATAAATGATGAGAAAAAATAGGTGGCTCTGTATTGTAATGAACTGAAATGGCAAATGCATGAATCTTAATTGATGAAAAGGATAGGCCTTTGTCCAGCATCTCAGTTAAGTATTGCAAAATCTAAGGGATATTTGGAACAATCATGGCAATTCCTTGGCGCCTGGTTCCAAGCACAGAATCTCCTCCACTTTTCTGCATAAGATTTTCTGGTACTGGGCCTCCTGGCCTCCAAGATAACATCCATAACCGCTGTAGAGAGAGGTGTGTTTTGAAAAGCTACATTATCCGCCATGCTACCAGATTAAAGGTCCTGAGTTGGCTGTGCAGGATCTGATTGTTTTGTTGGGTCAGTAAGTGAGAAATTTGAGGTAATGCCCATGCTGGGCATTGAGTCAAGTTCCTTAGGATTGGGTACCAGTGCTGGCGGGGCCAGTCTGGGGCAATCAGTATCATTTTTGGCTTCTCTTGTCTGACCTTTAGGAGTACCTTGGGGAGGAGAGGCAGTGGGGGAAAGGTGTATACTGTTAAGTTTTTCCAGCTGAAGGATAGAGCATCCACTTTCCATGCTTGTTTGTGATAAGTCCTTGTGCAGAATCTATGTAGTTGGCAGTTGTGAGGGGAGGCAAATAGATCTATGTCCGGGCATCCCCAATTCCTTGTTATCATGTTGAAGACTTGTGGATCCAATTTCCACTCGTGGGGATCCATGAGGTTTCTTCTTAGTTCATCTGCCAGAGTACTTTTCTTTCCTGGCAGGAATTGTGCTTGCAGATGTACTTGGTAAGTCAATGCTGTGTCCTACAAAGTCATGGCTAGTCTGCAAAGGGGGTAGGAATTTGTGCCTCCATGCTTGTTTATACCACATGACTGTAGTATCGTCCATCTTTATCAGTAGTTGTCCTGGATGAAGTATATCCTTGAAGGCTGTCAGGGCATTTTGAACAGCTAGCATATCTTTTTGATTGACATGTAGATGCATTTGGATTGTGGACCATGAGCCCTGAATACATCTTTCTGCCATGTGGACCCCCCAGGCATAATCTGATGCATCTGTTGTCAATGTTTGCCTGGCTGGAGGCATGGTGAATGACTGCCCCTTGTTGAGGTGACAAGCCTTTGCCCACCATCGAAACTCCTGTTGTAGGCAGGGAATGAGTGTAACTATTGTTTCCAGGCTGTGGCAATGTTGAGTTCAAACACTTTTTTGGATACCACTGTAGCCTCATATGCAGTCTTGCATATGGAATTAGCAGAATGCAGGATGCCATGAAGCCCAAAGCCTGCAGAATTTTTCTTGCAGTTAACTGGGTGTTTGTTGCCAACCTTTTAAAATAAGTAGTCAGTTGCCTTTGTTTGTCTGGCATGAGATAAGCCATCTGGGCAGTTGTATTTAAACTTGCACCCGGGAATATTATCTCTTGAGAGGGTACAAGTTTTGATTTCTTCTCGTTTACTATGTACCCTAGGCATGTTGATATTCTTTTTACAAATGCCAGATGCTGTAGTAGTATGTCCTTGTTCTCTGCTTGAATAAGGCAGTCCAAGAAAGGATATATTTGTATTCCGCTTTGTCTGCAAAATGCAATTACTAATGCCAGGCATTTTGTGAAGACCCTGGGCACAGTAGATAAGCCAAAGGGCAGTGCAGAGAATTCGTAGTGCATTGAGCCAGCATGGGCAGAAGCTGCTGCAGAGTCAACATTTTGAATTCTGGAATATCCAGGTATGTGTTTAGAATAGATAGGTCCAGTATTGGCCTCCAGGCTTTGTCCTTTCTGGGCACCAAGAAAAGTCTTGAGTAAAATCCTTGTCCCTGCTCCTGCTGTGGTACATGCTGAATGGCCCTCGTGTTCATGAGGGATGATACTTGCTTTTGTGCCTCTGCCCATTGATTTTTTGGCAGGTCTGGCATACCATTTGCCCTTGGCAGGGTGTGAAAGCAGAACCTGTAACCTTGTGACACTGTGACCCATTTGTCCTGGGTGATTAGGTGCCAGTTTTGAGAAAAAAGTGCTAGTTTTCCCCCTAAAGGAGCTGCCAGTAGATAAGTGCTTGGCGCTGGCAAGGGGAAGTCATGGGGACTGCTTTCTGTATGGCTGTGACTTGTCTTCTCCGCTTTTGGAGGTAGAAGCACCCCATTGTTTACACTTGTATGAGCCTTGGGGCTGGGATCGGCCTCCAAAGAATCAAAACCACATTGTAAAGTATGCTTTCCAACTTGTTCAGCTACATGCAATAAATCCTGCATTTCTGCACATTCAGAATTTGTCAACATTTTCTGTTTAAGCAGTGACATGATGTATTGCTGATATTCAAGCATATGAAACTGACAATTTAAAGCCCTTATAGCCAAGGTAGCAGAAGTGTAAATCTTTTTTCCCCATCTGTCCAGTGCCCTGGAATCTCTGTCAGAGGGGGTAGGGTTTTTTGCAGTGGAAGCCTTGACCCCCTTGGGACCCTGAGAGAAAGTTTCTGGGTCAGCAGCAGCGTTTTTAAAAAGAAATTTGTGGGAGTCAGGAACCCTGAAGTATCTGTCTGGCTTAACAGGAGCTGGAGGTAAGGAATCAGACTGGACTCTGAAAATAGATCATCTACAATGTCTAGCACAGGTGGAATAGCAAGGGGCCTGTGCTGAGGCAGTAAAAGAAAGTCTCTGAGCCTTTTCTTAGATTCTGAATAATCTTGGCTCTCCCAGTGGAAATGCTCCCTCATGGTATGCAGTGTTTCCCCAAAAGAATAATCCTCAGGTGGAGAAGCTGAGGGGATAAATTCTTCAGCATCAGAATCCTCATAAGAAGGAAGAGAGTATTGCTGATCAGAAGAGGAATCAGATGAAATGGAAACCTGATTTGAAGATTCATATTCTAACTTGTGCCTAGGCCTTTTGTCAGGAGTGGGATGAGAACCCCTGATCAAAGTAATCACGTCTTTGGCCATTTTGAGCATCTGTTTCTTAGGCATGGAGGCCTGTCCATGGGGCTGTTGTACTTGTTTCTTTGTCTTTAAAGCTGCTTTAGTCTTTGCCTTTGAAGCTGAAGTTGTTTTAACATATAATTGTGTAGGCCTGAAAATGCACTCAGAAGCCGATGCCTCCTCAGCGGCTCCGGACTCATCTGAGGGAATGGTTTCCGAAGGTCCAATACCTTGAGTTTCTGTAGGCCTGGTTGACTCCACGTGGGAGTTGGTATCGGCCTGCAGCTCTAAAGTAGCGGTCGTCAGGGGCTGCGAATGCGCCTCACTGAGAACTGGTGAACCGGAGAATGGCCTCGAAGAAGCCTCATCATTGGTTTTGGACCTTGGATGCCTGTCCTTTTCTTTTTCTTTGCTTTTTTTGTAAACTTCGGTAGTCGGCTGTTCCGACGGTATTATATAATTAAATCGTCTGCCAAAGTAATGAAATGCAAAATCGTTGTTGTTGTGTCTTTCGGCTTTTTCCCGGTTAGGGGTCGCCACAGTGAAACTCCGGACTGCTAATGATTGGCAGTAGATTTTTACGTGCCGAGTTGCCAGCCCTGACGCACAACCTTCAACGAAGGTACACCCATTCATGCATGTCTCCACACAGAAGACACTCTAGCTGAGAATCGAACAGAACGTCTTACTGTGAGGCGACAACGCTACCGCAACACCACCACCGCAGTTCGAAATTGAAAATCGTACCGACGCTTAATAGTGCGTTGGTTAAATCTAGCACAAAACCGACAACTAGCAACGTCGTGTTCAGGGCCTAGGCAAGGAATACAGTAAGAATGAAAATCCTTATGAGGTATTTTCTTCCCACAAGAAATACAATTATTAACTTTTTCTGACATCAGTCTGGAGCAAGAAAAAAGTTTCCCCAACGGGGTACTTAGCTTTTAATGAAGACTTCGGATCTGAAATTCAAACTTGAAAATCTCAGGAGTCAGCCGACCGGCACTTGCGAACTGCTTTTGCTTCGGGCACCGCACGGCAAGAAAGACTGAAGAAAATGGCATCAGCTGCATCTTTTATACCCCTGGCGCACTGATGTCAGGAAGGAGGCGACAGCAACCGACGCCAGACCTAGACTTTGGAATTCAGGCCGACTGCGGGAAGCCTGCCAGCAGGATAACCAATTGTAATGACTGCAACAGTGAAACACGATGATCATCACCTGGTAATGCAAGTAACCTGCTTTGAAGCGGAGGTATCTTCTGCAAGATTCCCTGATTGGGATATGCAGGTAAGCCTCTTTTAAGTCTAGCGTTACCAACCAGGCATCCTTGCCTAGCATAGGTAGTAACTGTTGAAGAGTCAGCATCTTGAATTTTGAAATGTCCAGAAATGTATTTAGAATGGATAAGTCCAGAATTGGACGCCATGAATTGTCTTTTCTGGTTACCAGGAAAAGTCTTGAATAGAAACCTTGTCCCTTTTCTGGCACTGGTTGAATAGCCCCCATATTCATGAGGGACATAACTTGCTTCTGGGCCTCTGCCCACTGATTTGGAGGCAGATCTGACCATCTGTTTGGGATTGGCAACGTGTGGAAATGAAATCTGTATCCCTGGGATGCTATATTTAAAAGTAGAAAAACAAACTGCAAAAAGATCCAAAATCACACAAGGAATGCTGAGAACAAATCACTTTATGACGCAAAGCTTTCGGGTATGAACCCTTTCTCAATACTAAATACCCGAAAGCTTTGCGTCATAAAGTGATTTGTTCTCAGCATTCCTTGTGTGATGCTATATTTAAAACCCATTTGTCATGGATAATCAGTTGCCAGTTTCATGCATGAAGTGCCAGTCTTCCCCAAAGGGACGGCCAAAAGATAAGTGCTTGGTGATTGCAGTGGAAAGTCATTGAGACTGTTTACCATAGGAGGGGTCCTTGTTGCTTCCAGATTTGGAGGTGGAGGCACCCCATTGCTTATTTTTAAAAGTTCCTTGCAACTGAAATATGGAGCCTTTGGAATGTCTGGGTTTGACCTGAGCGGCTCTAGTGGGTACTGGAAAGGACCAGTTCTTAGTAGGTAAGTGCCTACTAAACCTGGGTGGCTGCACTTGTAAGAAATCTTTCACAGTTTGCATAGATTTAGCTTTATCCTCCATCTTTTTCAAAATGTCTTCAGCCTTATTACCAAACAGACTGTCCTGTTGTAAAGGAGCATCCAACAATTTTGCTTTAACATGGTCAGGCAGATTTTGCTCCTTGAGCCAAGCATGCCTTCTTATCACAGATCCAGTTACAGCAGCCCTGCAACAGGCCTCCAAGGAATCAAAACACATTGCAGAGTATGTTTTCCAACTTGTTCAGCTGAATGTAATAAATCCTGTAACTGTATTTTCCACACTGTCAGAAATCAACATAATTTTCTGTTTAAGTAAACCCATGACATGCTGTTGATATTTAAGCATATGAAATTGACAGTTTAAAGCTCTGATTGCCAAGGTTGCAGACGTGTAAACCTTCTTACCCCATCTATCCAGCGCCCTGGAATCTCTGTCAGAAGGGGTAGGATTTTTAGCAGTAGAGGCCTTAACGCCCTTGGGACCCTGAGAAATGGTTTCAGGGTCAGCAGTAGGGTTTTTGAAAAGGAATTTGTGGGAGTCAGGAACCCTGTAGTATCTGCCTGGTTTACTAGGAGCCGGAGGCTGGGAATCAAGAGTCATACTGGATTCTGAGAAAACATCATCAACAATGTCTAGAACAGGCAGTATTAGCCAAAGGCCTATGCTGAGGAAGAAGAAGAAAATCCCTAAGTGTCTTTTTAGATTCAGAGAAATCCTGACTCTCCCAGTGGAAGTGTTCCCTTAAGGTATGCAAAGTTTCTCCAAAAGAGAAATCCTCAGGGGGAGAAGCAGAAGGGATGGAGTCTTCTGCATCAGAGTCCTCACAAGTGGGTACAGATAAATCCTGATCAGAAGAGGAATCAGAAGAAATGGAAACCTGATCTGAAGATTCATAGTCAGTGCCTTGCCTAGGCCTCTTAACAGGAGGCAGATGGGAACCCCTGATCAAGGTAATTAAATCTTCAGCCATTTTGGCCATTTATTTTTTAGGCATTGGGGCCTGTACACGTGAGCCCAAGCATCGTTTTTTTAGACATAGAAGTAGATTTTGGCCTTAGCTATGAAGATGGCGTCGGTTTAATATACATATCTTTAGGCCTGAAAACACCCTCAGAAGCTGGTGCCTGCTCAGTGGCTCCGGACCCATCTAAGGTAGAGACATCCATGGGTTCAATACTTAAAATACCTTGCGGCATACCGGACTCCGAATGGGTCTCAGTAGAGGCCTGCGAATCAAAAGTAGCGGGTATCAGGGGCTGCAAAAGCGCCTCACTGAGTACCAGCGACTGACTTTGGAGAAGCATAGTCATCCGTTTTGGACCTCGACTGTCTGTCTCTTTTTCTTTGCATTTTTTTAGGTATTCCAGTAGTCGGATTGCTAACTAACGACATTTCTCGATAGTTAAATCTAAAGCCAAAATATTTATAAGCAAAAATATACCAACGTTTAATCGTGCGTTGATTAAATTTAGCACAAAACCGACAGCAAGGCACGTTGTGGTCAGGGCCTAGGCAAGGAACAGTACAAATGAAAATCCTTATGAGGTATTTGCTTCCCACAAGTAATGCAATTATTAACTTTTACTGACATCGGTAAGGAGCAAGAAAAAGTTTCCACAACGGGGTACTTTGCTTTTAGGTGAAGACTTCGGTTCTGAAACTTGAAAACAAAAATTACAGGAAGTGACCGACCGGCACTTGCGAACTACTTCTGCTTTGGGCACCGCGCGGCAAGAAATACTGATGTAATGGCGTCGGCTGCATGTTTTATACCCGACGACCTGACGTCATGGAAGAAGGGACAGAAACCGACGCAGGACCCAAGACTTTGCTAATCAGGCCGACTGAGGGCAACCTGCCAGCAGACTACCCAAATGTAATGATTGCAACAGTGAAAGATGAAGAACATCCTTCTAGAGCGCCTGTTCATTTTGATGTGACAGTACGTGTCCGGAAGGTCTACCGAGTACACTCAGTCATCCTTCTGCAGGAAGGGCAGACTGGACTTAATTGTGACCATTCGGAACTTTGAAATGGCAAAGGATTTGTTCAGGTTTGTTAGATCCAGACTAGATCGGTGGTACCCTGCTTTCTTGGGCACTAAAAAGAATATGAAACAGATGCCTGATCTGAACCGGTCTTGGGGAATGGTCTGGAAGACTCTTTTTACGAGCAGCTTTGAAATTTCTAAGCCTCCCTCTGATTGGGTGGAACATCAGGGAGGGACTTGGCTGGAGAAGGATTTTGGAAAAAGGGAATGACATAGCTTCTGGACATTATCTTCAACACCCAATGGTCGTTTGTGATGGCTTCCCAGGCTGCTGGGTGTAGGAAAAGCCATCCCCCGACTGCCTCCAGAGTCAGGCAATCCTTTAAGATTGCTGATTGGGCCTGTCCAAAAAGATATCTCGATAACCCTGGTTCATGGGACTCCCCCCTGCCATGAGGGCAGCATCTACCATTAGCACTGTTTCCACCTCTGCCACTGGAGGAAAATTGTTCCAGTGATTACTGGAAAGGATCTTGAGATCTTCGAAACCACAACTTCTTGCCAGCATGCTAGTTCCTGGAAAAGGACCACTGAGGGGTGGCAAAATGGATTCAGACGGCCGACAAGGTTTTCATGTCCTTCTCATTCTGGGAGAGCGTGTCTCTAATAGTGGCACCAAACAAGGATGATCTGTCAAAGGCAGCATTAGTAAAAGATGCCTTAAAGGGTTCCGTGAAATCACAGAACCGCATCCAGGCATGGTACCTAATAGCAAAGCATGAACTGGCCGCCCATGAGGTACCCTCTGCCGCTTGCGAGATTAGCCTCATGGACATATTCCCTATATAAAGGAGGGTGACCATTATGGAGGAAAAGATTTTTTGTTCCTCTGCAAACATGGAACCTGGGGCAGAACTAGACAGATCCTTAACCAGGTCTCCCTGAAGTCTGGTCACATGTGCCAAATAGTTCAGCACCCTCAAAGTGAAGGTAGCTGAACAGTACACCCGCTTCCCAAATCTGCCCACTGCCCAAGATTCCCTGTCTGGAGAGTGAACAGAGGAGCTTTCCTGATCTTGCTCCTTCCTGGTGGCTGCTGCAACCACCACTGCATTAACAAGGACTCCTTTTGTCCAATGTGGCCTAACCGGTGTGCTAAGGAAATTGTCTGGACGTTTGGGGATGGGTTCCACTGTGTCTGGCTCCTTCCACGCCTTGCAGAAAATAATGTAAATAAGAGGGTCCATGGGGAAACACCCAAGATGTAGATGGGCCTGACCTTAGGGTTTTGGGCAGACCAACCACCTTTCTGGTGCAGGATTTCCATGATGTCTCCAAATGAAACATCTTCAGGTGGTGATCTTGGGGACCCTTCCCCTTCCTCCAAATCAGTGTCTTCAGTGAGGAATTCTGAAGAGGAATCCACGTGTCTCCTTTGGCAAGTACGCTTACAAGGGACCTCCTTGATGGGATGCTCTGGGGAGGTATCAGAAGATGCAAGGTATTCCAACTGCGAAGAAGTCTGGAAACTCTTTTGGACAAGCTGTCCAGGAGGAGACAGAAGGGATGTCTCTTGCACAAATTCTCCTGAGGAGGGACCGAGCTCCAAGGGAGGGAGACTCTCTCCACCACTTCAAAAGCTGAGGGTGAACAGAAATCTGTGGGAACCCCACCAGAGCCAAAGCTGTTGGTGGAGAAACCCAATGAGTTCCTGTCACTCCTGGATCTCAGGGGGGACCTGGAGCCAAACTATCAAGTGCTGAGGCTCTGAGGGGAAGCGACAGCTCTGCAAACTTCACAGCTAACAAACCTTCAGACCAGATGCCCGTGCTATGGCTCCAAGAGTCACCCCGATCTGAAACTATTGGGGCCGAAGTACTCAGGGCAACCATCAGAGTAGAGATAACTGTATCTGTTGGCGCCGATGTGTCAGCTCTCAGGATCCTCAGATCTGTTGACTCTGAAGCCAGGAGTTGGATCAGAGGAGGAGAGATAGGGACAAAAGGAGGCTGGAGGCTACCAGATTAAATAGAGATGGAGCAGGCAAAACCCCCAGTTGAATTCGTGCCTTGAAAAACTTCAAAAACATTCTGTCAACCTCAGCTATAGGAAGGCTCCAGGATATCCTGGAGGATGAAGCAACCAAAGGAGGCCTGGAGGCTGGTCTTGGGGAATGAAGTAGTGGCAACTTGGGCCTGTAGGTAACTGGCTCCAAAGAAAACCTAGGGGATCAGATCTGGACTAATTCCTCACCAACACTCAGATCAGAGGACTTGGGATCGAAAGGTTTTGCAGACTTTCGAGAGGGCTCCCTGGACAAGGAAAAACTTCTGTCTGGGGATCTTTTCTTCTCTTAGCACCTCTTGGTGGGAGTTTGAGACCCTGAAGTGGACAGAGAACCAAAAGAGAAGGAAGAAAGCAGAAAACCCTTCAGTATCAGTTTATTTCTCCTGTCAATCAGTGCACACTGATTAAAAAGTACAGTTGTGTACACTTACCATAAATGTAGATGTTCGACTATATTCACTGGTGCAGTCATTACAGGTATCCCAAAGTCGGCCTGATTAACAAAGTCTTGGGTACTGAGTCGGTTGCTGTCCCTTCTTCCATGACATCAGGTCATCAGGGGTATAAAACATGCAGCTGATCCCATTACATCAGTTTTTCTTGCCCCAGATGTCAGGTGCCCCCCTAATGGGGAGCAATTAGATATAAAAGTACAATGAAATACCTCCAACAAAAAATAAAAATACACCAAATATGCTTTTACGCATAGTACAGGAAAGTAGAGGTATAGCCAAAAGAAGTCTGGGGGCTGGAAGGAGGGTAACCAGGACTGCAACAGTGAATACACTCGAACATCTACATTTATGGTAAGTGCAAACAACTATACTATGTTTCTTTGTGTTTCATTGCTGCAATCATTACTTTTGGGTAGATTCCCAAAGCTGTGGTTGGGAGGAGGAATTTAGATAGCATTAGGACCCAAGGCCCTGCAAGACTGCAGTGGCAAAGCCAGCTCTGGATTTAGAGAAAATTGGCAAATGGTAATGCTTGGTGAAAGTATGTACAGAACTCCAGGTAGCAGCTTCTAGGCTGTCCCTGGTAGGGGCACCCCTGAGAAACGCTGTAGAGGTAGATGCAGCACTGGTGGAGTGAGGTCTGATCCCCTGGAGGATAGGTTTTTCATGGTGCTTATAGCAGAAAAGAATGCAATGGCCTATCCATTTAGAGACAGTTTGCTTTGGAATAGCCTTCCCCTCTGCCCCTGCAGCAAAAGTTACCAGCAGTTGTTCAGATTTCCTTTGAGGTTTAGTCCTGTCCAAGTAGAATCTGAGTTGTCTGTGCACATCTAAGGAATGCAATATCCATTCACCTTTGTTCAGTGGATTGGGAAAGAAGGTTGGCAAATGAATGGACTGATTAAGAGCCACACTGGATACCACCTTGGGCATGAAGGATGGATTGGTTCTGAGGGACACCCTGTCCACATAAAAGATGATGAAAGGCTCTACTGCCATAAGGGCCTATAATTCAGATACCCTTCTAGCTGAAGTGATTGCTAAAAGGAAAAAATAAGTTATGTCTTACCATAACTTTCCATCTGCATTGTTGATCCTCGTTCAGTCATTACGTATGGGTATCGGTTCCGAACTCAGAATCAAGCCAACCATTTTCCAAGCTCGCATCAGCTTCAAACTCTCGAGCTAAACTCTTACCCACAATCCCCCTCTCCCTGTTACCTCAGACTGAGTTTGCAAGTCAAAAGAAGCTAGAGGCTACCTGTGGTCAAATAACCTAAGAGAACCGGATGGTGAGATCCACTAGAAAGCACAGGAGGGGGAAGGAGGGAGGGTCGTAATGACTGAACGAGGATCAACAATACAGATGGAACATTATGGTAAGACATAAAAAGAAGTTATGTTCTTACCATAACGTTCCATCCGAGTAGTAGACTTCATTCTTCTGCACATATGGGTATACGGATCCGAGCCGGCAAAACTTTTCAAGCATCAGCTCCGAGCTCCTCCCTTACCTATATTACATCACTTCCTCCTATCTAACTCCAGATTGAGTTTGCTGACACTAAATGGCAACATAACCACAATTCTAAACAAGAAAAACCTGAAGAGTGAGGGGGGATGAAGGGAGGAAAGGTGCAGAAGAATGAAGTCTACTACTACTCAGATGGAACGTTATAGTAGGAACATAACTTCTTTATCTGAAATAGTTGACTTCATTAATTCTGCACATATGGGACAGAGTCCCCAGCTACTAATATTCCTGGGAGGCCCTTATGGAAGGATATTTCAGAGTACCGCAGAGCCAAAGGATGCTCTCCCCCTAGAAATAAGATCTGATTTATAAAGAGAGATGAATGTGTACGAATTAGCCCAAGTCGCTGCCTCACAGATATCGTCTAACGGAACTCTTGACCAGAAAGCTGCAGAAGTGGCCATTGCTCTAATGGAATGAGCCTTCAATATACCAGGAGGAGATAAACCTTTGTCCTTATAAACCTGTGCAATACAAAGAGTTATCCACCTTGCTAAGGACACTTTCGAAACTACTTTGCCCAAAAATAGTTTAGAAAAGGATACAAACAACTGATGCGACTTCCGGAAGGGTTTAGTCCTATGGAGGTAAAAACGAAGCGGTCTATGGACATCCAATAAATGAAGCTTATGTTCACCTCTATTTTGGAAATTTGGGAAGAAGATTGGCAAATTTATAGACTGATTAATATTGGCTGCTGAGGACACCTTAGGAAGAAAGGAAGGGTTCGTACGCAGCGAAACCCGATCCTTGTGGAAAACCAAATAGGGGGGCAAGGAGGATAAAGCCTGCAACTCTGAAACTCTCTTGGCTGAAGTGATGGCAACCAAGAAGGCCATCTTCCACGACAAAAACTTCATCGGCACTGAACCGGCTGGCTTGAAAGGAGGAGAGGTCAAAGCCTGAAGGACTAAAGTCAGATCCCAAAGGGGCACTGTTTCTTTAACTGGTGGTCGCAATAAAAAAGTGCCCTTCAGGAAAGCTTTATGCAATTTGGCAGAAGCCAGAGCAACCTTATTTTCACCCACATGAAAATTAGAGATGGCAGCCAGCTGAACCTTGATGGTGGAAGCACTAGCGCCTGATCGAAAAAGATCGTCCAGAAAATGCAGTATGACCGGAACGGGAGCTGTAAATGGGTTCAGATTGAACTGAGAGGACCAAACGCAAAAATGTCTCCACTTGGTATTGTAGAGTTTCCTAGTGGAGGCTTTAAGAGAAGCTACCAGAATATTCTTAACAGGGGACGAAAGTCCAGGAGTCCTGATGATCATGGGAACTGGAGCAGCCACGCTGTCAGCTTGAGACTGTCCAGGTTGGGCAGGGGCAAGCCCGATGGGTGATAAATCAGATCCGGGCATGGATCTAGAGTCCATGGAGGAACCAACAGGTGAGACCATAGGAAGGGAAACCGCACTTGACACGGCCAGAAGGGAGCTATGAGAATGACTCTGCACTGCAGCCAGCAAGCTCTCTGAAGGAACTTCGGAATAACAGGTAATGGGGGATAAGCATACAGTAGCCCGGGAGGCCAAGCATGAACTAGAGCGCCCCTGGAGACATCCCTGGAGGGGGGATCAGAGCGAATAAGTTGCTGCACTTCGCATTGGAAAGAAATGCGAAGAGATCGCAGCAAGGTAGACCCCAAACATGGAAGATCTTCTCTGGCACTGATCGTTTCAGAGACCACTCGTAAGGCAGAAGGATTGCCCTGCTGAGACTGTCCGCTAGAATGTTGGAGCGTCCCGGGATATGCGTTGCTATGAGAAACCGGCTGGTGGATATGGCCCACTCCCAAACCCTCATGGCCTCGTGACAAAGGGGGTAGGATCGGGTCCCTCCCTGTTTGTTTATATACCAGACTACAGACATGTTGTCTGACTGAATGGCTACCGTCCCCGGAGGTAGGACAGGGTGGAAGGCTCTCAACGCTAAAAGCACCGCCCTCATCTCCAGGACATTGATGTGTAGCTTGGTCTCTGGAGGGGACCACGTGCCTTGGACCTTTCTTCCCAGAAAGTGTCCCCCCACCCAAGCTGGGAAGCATCCGTGGTCACCATGGCTTGAGCCAGAGGGGCTAGAAAGTTGTGCCCCGCGAAAATGTCCGCCGATTGAAGCCACCACTGTAGTGACATTCTGAATGTCCGACTGATTCGGAAGGTCTAGCCAGGACCATTGAACTGCCAGATTCCACTGAAGGACCCTCATGTGAAGACGTGCAAGAGGGAGGATAGAGATTGCAGCTGCCATCGAACCCAGGGCCCGGAGAACATCAGCGGCTTTGACTACCGAAGGATCCAAGATCGCCAATACATGGAGTCTGAGATTTTCTATCCTTTCCGGCATGAGAAAAATCTTTGAATCGAATCCAACCTTGCCCCGATGAAGTCTATGATCTGAACCACAGCCAGATGTGACTTGTTGACACTGATCGTGATGCCTAACTTGTGAGCCAGACCGAGGAAGTAGTGTAGGGCCTGACACAAGAGACGTTTGGTGGATGCAGCGAAGAGCCAGTCGTCTGGGTACGGGAATACCTGAATGCCCTGAAGTCTCAGGTGAGCCGCTACGACCGCCATAACCATGGTGAACACCCTGGGGGCTGTGGTCAGACCAAAGGGTAGGGCTCTGAACTGAAAGTGACTGGTCCCTAGCCAGAAGCGTAGAAACCTCCTGGAGCTCCTGTGGACCTTGATGTGATGGGTAAGCGTCTTGGAGGTATAACGAGCACATCCAGTCACATTCTCTCAGAAACGGTAGAATGGACTGTAAAGTGACCATCCAGAATTTTTGTTTCTCTACCGACAGGTTGAGGATAGACAGGTCCAGAATGGGGCCTGAGGTCCCCAGTCTTCTTTGGCACTAAAAAGAACCTGGAGTAGATGCCTGATCCGGATTGATCTGGGGGGACTGGCTCAATGTCTCGTTTTTGTAGCAGCTTCAAAACCTCTAAAGCTGCAGCCTCCCTGTGAGCGGGTGGAACATCTGGAAGGCGTGCTGGAGTAATGGGACATGAAATGAAGGGGATAGAATATCCTCTGGATATGACGTTTAACACCCAGCTGTCTGCAGTAATGGACTCACATGTCGCTGAATGTAAGGAAAATCTTCCCCCGACTGCCTCCAGAGTAGAGCAGCCGGGCAACCCCTCAGGGTTGCTGTGCAGGTCTGTCGGAAAAGGGTTCCCTAGACCCAAAGTTTCTGGGACCCCATCTGCCTCTGGGACGGCGTCGGTCTTGTCCCCCTCTGCCTCTGGGGGATGAATACTCCTGAGTGTCATGAAAGGACTGTGATTTCCAGAACCACATCTTCTTTTGCCCCTTTTGGTTCCTGGAATAGGACCTCTGGGGGTTAGAGAAGCAGATTACGACGGCTGACAAAGTCTTTCCATCCTTCTCACTCTGGGTTAGAGTGTCATGTACAGTCTACCCAAATAGGGATGATCCATCGAAAGGGGCGTTGATGAAAGATGCCTTAAAAGGGTCCGCAAATTGACACAACCTGATCCAGGCGTGACGCCTCAAGGCAACTACTGTACCAGCAGCCCTAGCGGCTCCCTCCGTAGCATGAGAGAGGAGTCGCATAGAGGTATTAGTCACTGATTTCAGTGTAGTCATCTTCGCAGTGAAAGACTGCTTATCCTGCTGCGACAGAGACTCCAGGGGCGACTCAGTTAATTCCGATATAAGGTCTCGCTGCAGTCAGATAACATGTGCCAAGTAATTCAACGCACGAATAGAAAATATCACTGACGAGTATATGCGCTTCCCGAAAAGACCCATCGACCTAGACTCTTTGTCTGGTGGATGAACAGAGGAACTCTCCTGTGCCAGTTCCTTCTTTGTGGCAGCTGCAACCACCAAAGCATCTACCGGGGCTCCTTCAGACCATGCCTGCCTGTCTGACGGCGGGGAAAGAATTTTGTCTGGCCTTTTGGGTATAGACTCTATGGTGTCAGGATCCTTCCATGCCCTAGTGGTGATGAGGTCCACCAAAGGGTCCGCTGGAGTGGAGACCCATAAAGTAGATGGGCCCACGCCAAAGGCCTCCAGGAATACGGACTCATCCACAGAGGGTTTGGGGGCTGACCAACCACCTCTTTGGCGGAGGATCTCCATAATGTCTCCGAACGATATGTCCTCGGTAGGTGATCTGGGGAACCCTCTCCTTCATCCAAGTCCGTATCAGTGGTAATGGACTCAGGAGAGTCCAACTGCCTCCTCTTACACTTGCGCTTACGAGGTTCCTCTCCAGTGGGACTCTCTGGAGAGGATTCGTAAGCCTCCAGGGGTTCCCTGAGGGGAACAACCTGGGGTTGCTTTGGCACGGGCTGTCCCTGCGACAGAGTAATGGGAGCAGAATCCAAAATCAGAGGAGTCTGGGTAGGATCCGAGTAGGTGAGCTGTGGTCTCAACCCCGGGGAGAGAGCCCTTTCCACTGCCCCGAATGCCGATGGAGAGCACACCTGCGTAGAACATAATCATGAGGCTCTCCCCGGCAACAAAGCAGGGATCGGAACCGACGGCGGGGTAGTCTGGGCACAGAGGATGGGATCTGAAAGAGCGAGATCTCAACCCTCTGGTCCAACTCCCCGACCATGGCACCGAGAGTCCCCCGGATCCGAGGAACTCAAGGTAACGACTGGGATCGAGGACACAAGAACCATCGGCGCCGACCCAACAGCTCCAAAAGGTCTCAGACCCGAGAACCCCGAAGCATTGGGTCGGATCGGGGATGGAGCAATAGGATGGAACATAGTTGAAGAAGGAGGACCCTCTTCCCATGGGAGAGGGCCCTGATAAGACCCCCATCTGAATCTGGTTTTGAATGAATCTCCTCATTAGCCTGTCCATATCAAGGTCGGAGACGCTCCGAGTCGACCTGGAGGAAGCGGCTGACACAGGTCTGGGCCGGATCTGAGGGGAGTGCCTCAGCTCCGAAGACTCCGTCAGCTCTGGCGAGAAACGGGGAGAGCAGAGCAGAGGAGAATGAGACCTGGGTACCTTTGAAGAGGGGCAGGAGAAAGGCTCCCTGTCCGGTGATCTTTTCCTGGGCCTGTCCCTCTCTTTGTGGCACTTCTTCTCCCTTCTGTCCCTACCTCTCTGGGACAACTCCGACGAAGCAGGCCTGGTGGGAGGTTGAGTCCCTGCCTGCACAGTGTCAGTGGCTGGGGAGGAGACCGAGGCAGACTCCAGGGCAGAAGCTGGCAGCAGACCCTTAGCCACAAGCTTAGCCGGATGATCCTTCAACGCCCTGGGGTTAAAGCCTGAACAAATGTCGCAGGATGCAGATAGATGGGCGACCCCTAAACATAAAACACACAGAGTGTGGCCATCGGCTGGTGAGAGCTTAAGACCACACTCTGTGCGCTTCTTAAATAGAACCTTAGGCTGTTCAGCCATAGAAGAAACAGTACAAGCCCTAACGGCCCACTCACACACACACACACACACACACACACACACACTTAACAGGGATTGGGTCTAGGCGGGAAACCAGAATCACAAAACAAAACACTTAAAACTTTTTTTTTTTTTTTTTTTTTTTTTTTAACCACTAACACGACGACCAACGCAAAGGGAGGAAAAAGGGAAAGGTACTCTCACTCAACTATCGCCAAAAAGACCAAAAAAACCTTACCACCTTGTTTAGAGCTCAGAGACCACGATGTTGACTCTTAGAGCGGCAAACGAGATCTGGGGCTAGATAGGAGGAAGTGATGTAATATAGATAAGGGAGGAGCTTGGAGCTGATGCTTGAAAAGCTTTGCCGTCTCGGATCCGAATCAGATCTGTATACCCATATGTGCAGAATGAATGAAGTCAGCTACTTCAAGATCTTCTTTATCCGATACTGTTAATCCTCATTCATTCGACACGCATGGGACAGAGTCCCCAGCTACCTCTATTCCTGGGAGGCTCTCATGGAAGGACATTCCTGAGCACCATAGAACCGAAAGATGCTCTTCCCCTGGAGGCCAAATCCAATTTGTAATGATGATGAAGGTATGAGGCATCGCCCAAGTTGCAGCTGCACAGATGTCATGTAAAGAAGCTCTTACATGGAAGGCAGCAGAAGTTGCCACCGACCTTGTTGAATGAGCTTTCATGGTAGTAGGCAACGAGATATTACAATGTGTATAAATGAAGGTCAAACATTCCTTCAGCTATCTAGCTGTGACCTTAACAACAGCAGATCCTATTCTAGGTCCAGAAAAGGCCAAAAATAACTGATCAGATTTACAAAAGGACCTAGTCCTGTTTAAGTAAAAACGGATTTGCCTATGGATATCTAGGGTTTGTAGGCAATACTCTCCTCTGTTCGAATGATTGGGAAAGAAAACTGGCAATGCAATGGTTTGATTAATGGACATTTCAGAGATCACTTTTTGCAGAAAGGATGGATTAGTTCTCATAGACACTCTCTCTCTATGAAAAATCTAGTATGAACTCTTGATGCATAAAGCTTGAAGCTCCTAAATACGTCTGGCAGAAATAATGACAACCAAAAACAAGGTTTTCCATGACAAATGCTTGAGGTTGCAAGAAGAGGCTGGTTCGAAGGGTGACATTGTCAGAGTTTGTAGAAATAATGATAAATCCCATGGTTGAATAGGTTCTCTAAAAGGTGGCTTCAGATTATTCACACCTTTTATGAAGGTCTTGCACAATTTGTGGGACATAAGAGAGGAATCTTGGACACCCTCATAAAAATTAGAAATTGCAGCAAAATGAACTCTAATGGTAGAGGCCGACAGACCCGATTGGAAAAGGTCGACCAGATAGTCTAGTATTATTGACACTGGTGCTGAGAAGGGATCTACGTGTTTATCTTTCAGCCAACAGGTAAATCTTTTCCACTTGTTCAGATAAGTAATTCTAGTGGAAGACTTATGAGATGCAATGAGAATGTCATGTACTGGTAAAGAAAGATCATTCTGCCTGGCGATCAAGGGAATTGGAGTAGCCAAGCTGTGAGCTTCAGGCTGTTCAAGTTGGGATGAATCAGGTTCTGTGGATGAGAGATCAACTCAGGAACTGGATGGAGAATCCATGGTCGATCTAGTAGGTGAGGCCAAAGGAAGGGAAACCAAATCTGTCGAGGCCAATATGGTGCTATGAAGATCACCTTGCTCTTCAACTGGCGGGCTTTCTTCAGAAACTGGGGAATGAGGGGAAAGGGTGAAAATGTGTAAAGACAAGAGGGCCAATCATGGACTAGAGCTTTCCTGGGTGACTGTCCCGGAAGGGGAATCAGGGCGAAGTAGTTGCTGCATTTGTAGTTGGTCAAGGATGCAAAGAGTTCGCAGCAAGGATGGCAGCGGTGGAAGATCTCTGCTGCTACATCAAGGGATTCAGGGACCACTTGTGAGGTTGAAGAATGCACCTGCTGAGTCTGTCTGCTATCATGTTGGAACTCCCGGGAATGTGCGTTGCTAGAAGAAAACGGTTGGTAGCCATTGCCATATCCTCATGGCCTCTTGACAAAGGGGGTAAGATTTGGGTCCACCTTGCTTGTTGATGTACCAGACCACCGCCATGTTATCTGATTGAAATGCAATTGTACCAGACAGTAGAAGGGGATGGAATGCTTGCAATGCCAGAAGCACCGCCCTCAGCTCTAGAACATTTATATGCAGATGGGCTTCCAGTTCGGACTAAGTGCCTTGGACTGTCTGTCCCTGACATAGCCCCCCAACCCCATCAGGGAGGCGTCCGTCGTAACTGTGGCCTTGGGTTGCTGGGGGGAAAGGGGTGAGATCATTGTGGCAGATTGTGTGTTATCCACCAATTTAAATCCTGTTTGCACCTGTGGGTTAGACGAATCATGGCTGAAAGAAAATGCTGAAAGGGATACCATTGGGTGAGCAGTAGCCATTGTAGAAGCCTCATGTGAAACCTGGCCAGGGGGACAATGGTGATGGAGGCTGCCATGGAACCCAACAGTTGTAGGACAGAGTGAGCCGTGGATTTCTCCCTTGAAAGGATTGGAATCAGTTGTTGCTTTAGCTTTAAAATTCTGTGCTCTGGAATGGCAGCTCTGCAGTTCTGTGTGTCCAAGATAACCCCTATGAATTCTGTCGACTTAGATGGGGTGAGAGTGGATTTTTGCCATTTATAGTTATGCCTAGCCTTTGTGCAGCGAGGAGAGAGCATGCCAGGGCTTCTTCCACTAGACGTCTGGTGGGGGCGGAAATTAGACAGTCGTCTAGGTATGGAAACACCTGGAATCCTTGAAGTGGCAAGTGAGCTGTGACAAAGTACAGTTTTGTACCTACCATAAATGTAGATGTTCGAGTGCTTATACATAACAGATGGGTTCTCCTGCCGTCAGGCGGGTCCTCGGTCGGCTGAATTCCAAAGTCTAGGTCCGGTGTCGGTTGTCGTCGCTTCTTCCCTGATGTCAGTGCGACAGGGGTATAAAAGAACCAGCCGACGCCATTTTCTTCAGTTTTTCTTGCCCCAGATGTCAGGTGCCCCCAGAAGGAAGGCAATACATAAATTTGTGTATAAAGCAATGCAATATAATCAAAATACAGTAGTTGCAAGCAAATACACCATAAATGAATACCCCAATCAGGTTGTATGAGGAGGTGTTAGCCAACAGGCCTGTCCCAAGAGGGGAAGGAGGGAGGGAAACCTGGACTGCAGCTGTATAAGCACTCGAACATCTACATTTATGGTAGGTACAAAACTGTACTAAGTTCATCGTGCATACAGCTGCAGTCATAACAGATGGGTAGAATCCCAAAGCTAAGAAAGGGGTGGTAGGCACTAGGTGGAGCCAGGATGCCCTGCAAGACTGCAGTGGCAAAGCCTGCTCTAGTTTTGGAGTATAATGGTAGGTGGTAGTGCTTGGAGAAGGTATGCACAGAACTCCAAGTGGCTGCTTCCAAAATATCTTTGGTAGGAACTCCTCTGAGGAAAGCTGCAGAGGTAGCTGTGGCCCTTGTGGAGTGAGATCTGATGCCTGCAGGTACGGTTTTACCATGAAAAGAGTAACAAAAGTGTATGCAGTGGGCTATCCATTTTGAGATTGTCTTGTTTGGAAATTGGCTTCCCTTGAGCTATTATAGCATAGGACACAAAGAGCTGTTCTGATTTTCTGAAAGGCTTTGTTCTGTCCAAATAATAACGCAGCTGTCTGTGGATGTCCAAGGAATGTAGTAGTCTCTCCCCTTTGTTTTGAGGATTAGGGTAAAAGGTAGGTAAGTGTATAGCCTGATTCAAAGCTACCCTGGATACCACCTTTGGCATAAAGGACGGGTTGGTTCGTAAGGAAACTCCGTCCTGATGGAAGATGATAAAAGGCTGCACAGCCATGAGGGCTTGTAGTTCTGATACCCTACGAGCTGAGGTGATAGCCAGAAGGAAAGCTGTTTTCCAGGACAAATATTGCAAATCTGTTGAGGCAGCTGGCTCAAAAGGAGGCAGGGTCAGCTTTTCTAGAATGAAATTGAGGTCCCAAGCAGGTATTGGTTGTTTCCTTGGGGGTTTTATATTCTTAGCCCCTCTGAGGAACTGTCTTAAGAGGGGGTGAGAGAATAAAGGTGGATCAGTGTTGTATTCTGCAGAAATGGCTGAGGCATGGATTTTGATGGAGGGGAATGAAAGTCCACTGCTTAGCAGCTCAGCTAGATACTGTTATATTTAAGGTAAATTCAGTTTTCTAGGATTCTGGCCCTTTTTCTCATTCCAGGCATAAAACCGTTTCCATTTTGCGGAGTAAGCTTTTCTAGTAGACGGCCTTCTGGCCTCCAAAATAACATCCTGCACCTCCTTGGAGAGTAGGGTCTGTTGTGATGTTAAGGAATCTTCCATGCGGCCAGATTGAGTGTTTTCAGCTGACTGTGAAGAGTTTTGAAGCTGTGCTGAGTCAGAAGAGGAGGCATTAGAGGTAGGGTCCATGGAGGGGAATGCGTCAGGCTCCTCAGGAGTGGGTACCAGTGCTGTCTTGGCCAGTCTGGAGCAATGAGAATCATCTTTGGTCTGTCTGCTCTGGTTTTTAATAGAACTTTGGGCAGCAGAGGAAGAGGTGGAAAGGCATAAACTGTCATTGTTGTCCAACTGAAAGAGAGAGCGTCCACTCTCCAGGCCTGTGGATGAAAAGTCCTTGAGCAGAATTTTGTCAATTGGTGATTTTTGTGGGAGGCAAAGAGATCTATGTCTAGCTTTCCCCAAGCTTGAATTATCTCTGTAAAAACTTGTGGATGCAACTTCCATTCGTGTGGATCTGTCATATTTCTGCTTAGGTTGTCTGCCAGCGTGTTTTCCTTGCCTGGCAAGTACTGTGCTTGAAGCTCGATTTGTAATTCCAGAGCCATGTTCCAAAGTGACATGGCCAGCCTGCATAGGGGGTATGAATGGGTTCCTCCCTGTTTGTTTATGTACCACATTACTGTGGTGTTGTCTGTCCTTATCAATAGTTGACCTGGATGCAGAAGGTCCTTGAAAGCTATAATAGCATTTATTACTGCTAGCATTTCCTTTTGATTGATGTGAAGGTGCTTTTCTTTTTGGGACCATTTGCCCTGAATGCACCGATCGGTCATGTGCGCCCCCCAGGCGAGGCGTCTGTTGCGATGACTTGATTTGCTTGAGGCTTGCAGAATGGGAGACCTGTGTTTGTTTGGCATGCTTGAGCCCACCACAGAAATTCCTTTTGAAGACATGGAATTAGTGGTATTATTGTTTCCAAACTGCGGCTGTGTTGAGACCATAGGTTTTTCAGGTACCATTGAAGTTTCCTCATATGCAGCTTTGCACATGGGATTAGTAGGATGCAAGATGCCATGAATCCCAGAGCCTGCAGGATTTTCCTTGCAGTCAGCCTGGTGAAATTTGCTAGTTTTCTGAAGTGTTGAGTTAGTTGCCCCTGCTTCTCTGGCATGAGGTAGGCCATCTGGGTGTTTGTGTCCAAGTTGGCACCCAGGAAAATTATTTTCTGAGAGGGTATTAGCCTTGATTTCTTTTTGTTGACTGTGTATCCCAGAGAATTCAACAACATTATTACAAAAGCCAGATGTTTCAGAAGTATGTGCTTGCTGTCCGCTTGGATCAGGCAGTCGCCCAAATATGGGTATAATTTGTATCCCTTGAAGTCTGCAGTAGGCAATTACTGATGTTAGGCATTTCGTGAATACTCTGGGCGCAGTAGATAAGCCAAAGGGCAATGCAGAGAATTGATAATGGGTTGAACCTGCAAGAAATCTGAGGTATCTTCTGCAATTTTGTCTGATTGGGACATGCAGGTATGCCTCCTTGAGGTCCAATGTTACCAGCCAAGACTCCTTGCCCAGCATGGGAAGAAGCTGCTGTAATGTGAGCATCTTGAATTTTGGTACGAGTAAAAATGTGTTTAGGATGGACAGGTCCAAAATAGGTCTCCAATCTTTTCCCTTCCTTGGTACCAGGAATAGTCTGGAATAAAAACCTTGACATTGTTTGTGAGTAGGTACCTCTTGAATAGCTTTCATGTCCATGAGATCTGAAATTTGTCTTTGTGCCTCTGCCCTTTGATTGTGTGGCAGGTTTGGCATGCCTCTCATTTTTGGAAGGGTGTGAAAATGGCATCTGTAGCCTCTGTTTATAATGTCCAGGATCCATTTGTCTTTTGTGACAATATGCCAATTTTTTGAAAATAATGCCAGTTTTCCGCCTAAGGGTGCTGCCATTTGAGCCTTGCTTGGCATGCAAAGGGGAAAGTCATTGGGCTTGCTTTCTGAATGGCTGCGAACTATCCTCACCACCTCTTTGTGTGGGAGCTTGCCATTGCCTGCCTCTAAATGATCCTTGAGATTGCCCTCTGCCCCTCGGGCGCCTGTATCTACCCCTTTGGGGTCTGTCCGTGGCTGGAAAGGACCAATTTTTGGAAGGCCAATTTCTACTGAAACGTGGAGGTTGTACCTGTAGAAAATCTTTCACTGTTTGCATTGATTTAGCCTTTTCCTCCATTTTCTTTAATACCTCCTCAGCTTTAACACCAAATAATACATCCTTTTGTAGAGGGGCATCTAGTAATTTAGCTTTGACATGATCTGGTAAGGTTTGCTCCTTGAGCCAGGCATGTCTACGTATGACTGATCCTGTAACAGCAGCTCTACATGAGGCCTCTAGAGCATCAAAACCACATTGCAAGGTATGTTTACCCACTTGTTCTGCACTATGTATCAAATCCTGCAACTCCTTCAAATCTGGTTGTTCAGGTTGTGACATTTTGCTTCTCAACTGTGATAACAGAAACTGTTGGTACTTTAGCATATGGAACTGGCAGTTTAATGCCCTCATGGTTAAGGTGGCTGAGGTATATACCTTTTTTCCCCACCTTTCTAAGGATCTGGAATCTCTCTCTGAAGGTAATGGATTTTTAGCAGGGGAGGCCTTAATTCCCTTGGGACCCTGTGAGATAGTTTCTGGGTCAGCCGCATGGCTTTTGTATAAAAATTGGTGTAAGTCAGGAACCCGGTAGTACCTGTCAGGCTTGACTGGGGCTGGAGGTAAAGAATCCGGGTTAAGGCAGGCCTCCGAGTACACATCATCTAGTATGTCTAAGACAGGAGGTATAGCCAGAGGCCTGTGCTGAGGTAGCAAGAGAAAATCCCTAAGCCTTTTCTTGGAATCTGAGTACTCTTGGCCTTCCCAGTGGAAGTGTTCCCTTAAGGTATGCAAGGTTTCCCCAAATGAGTAATCCTCTGGGGAGACAGAGGAATGGACTCCTCTGCATCAGAATCTTCAAAGGGGAGTAAGAATGTTCCTGTTCATCAGAGTGCTCTGAAATAATGGAGGCCTGGTCAGAGGAGGGGGATTCTTCCTCCACTCTGGGCCTTTTGTCCGGGGGGGGTTGAGAACCCCTGATAAGAGTAATTAAATCCTCAGCCATTTTAAGCATCTGTTTTTAGGCATGGGGCCTGGAGAAAGGCCCTGTGTAGCTTGTCTCTTAGAATGCATGGCTGCTTTAGACTTAGTGAAAGCCTTGATGGAAAAAGAAGAGGAAGGTCTGAAGACACCTTGAGAGGAGGCAGACCTGTCTATATTTTGAGATTCACCACCAAGAGTGGCTTCGGTATCTGTAGTCGGGGTGTGGGCCGAGGAGCCTGCGACCTCGGGCACAGAAGGCACCCCAATGAAGTGTCATCGGTAGGCAGGGGCTGCGTAGGCACCTCGCTGAGAACCGGACCACCTGTAGTCGGCTTTGGCGTGGTGTCGGTAGAGGCCGCGGACCTCGTGTGTCGGTCCTTATCTTTGCGTTTTTTAGACAAAACTGGAGTCGGAGTATCCGACGACATAATATAGTTAAATTTTTGCCAAAATAGTGCTGGGCGAACTCCGCCCGACGCTTAATGGTGCGTTTGTTGAATGTAGCACAAAAACAACAGACCGAGACATCGTGGTCTGGGCCTAAGCAAGGAATGCAGAGGGAATGAAAATCCTTATGCGGTATTTGCTTCCCACATGAAATACAATTATTAACTTGGTCTGAGGCAAGAAAAGTTTCCCCAACGGGGTACTTAGCTTTCAAGAAGACCGGTTGCAAAATTTTCGTAATTTCAGGAGCTGGCCGACCGGCACTTGCAAACTGCTTCTGCTTTGGGCACCGCATGGCAAGAAAGACTGAAGAAAATGGCGTCGGCTGGTTCTTTTATACCCCTGTCGCACTGACGTCAGGGAAGAAGCGACGACAACCGACGCCAGACCTAGACTTTGGAATTCGGCCGACCGAGGACCCGCCTGACGGCAGGAGAACCCATCTGTTATGACTGCAGCTGTATGCACGATGAATATCTGCCATGCACTTTGTGAACACTCTGGGGGCTGTAGAGAGTCCGAAGGGCAGTACTCTGAAAAGGTAGTAACTGGCTCCCGCACAGAAGCACAGAAATCTTCTTGATGGCCTGTCCACTTTTATGTGGTAGTACGCATCTTGAAGTTCTATCGAGCACATCCAATCGTCTTTTTCCAAAAGTGGGAGGATAGACTGTACTGTGACCATCCGCAATTTTTGAACTCTCACAAACTTGTTCAATACACTGAGATCCAAAATTGGTCTCCAGTCTTCTTTGGCACCAAAAACAGTAGAGTAGAATCCGGATCCTATATGGTCTGGAGGGACTATTTGGATGACTCTCTTTCTTAGCAGCTTTTCTATCTCTAGTGCTGCTTCTTCCCTTTGACTGGGTGGAACGTCGGGAAGGTTTTTTGAAGTGACAGGAGAAATATTGAAGGGGATATGATAACCTCTGGTTATAATCCTTTGTACCCAAGAATCGGTGGTGATGGTTAGCCAGGCAGAAGGGTACAAAGAGAAATGACCCCCAACCACCTCCAGAGGATACGAGTTGGGCCGCTCTTCAGGAGCGCTGGTAGGGTTGGCCAGGGAGAGAGTCCCTGGAACCCTGGTAACGTCGACCCCCTCTGCCCCGAAAGGAGAGTCTTCTCTGTGAGTTTCCCCCTCTGCCTCTAGGGGAGAACTCGGCCTGTGCATCATGGAAAGGACCCTGAGATTTCTTGAACCATATCTGCCCACTCTTTTGGTTTCCGGAGAAAGCACGTTGAGGGGAAGAATAACGGACACCTATGGCAGAAAGGGTCTTACAGTCCTGTTCATATCTGGTCAGTGTGCTTTTAACTATGGGTCCAAACAATGAAGAGGACTCAATGGGAGCATTAAGAAAGGAAGCCTTACAGGGTTCCGTGAAATTGCACAAGCGCATTCAGGTGTGTCGTCTCAAGACCGCAGCTGAACCCGCTGCTCTAGCTGCTCCTTCTGATGCATGAGATATCAGTCGCATAGAGGAGTTAGATATTGACTCAATGATGGCCAGCTGAGAGGCCACTTTGTCACGGACCTCATCAGACAAGGCACCAGTCAAGGTTTCAGAGAGCTCAAAAATCAGATCCCTTTGAAGCCTGGTAAAGTGTGCCATATAATTCAGGGACCTGATAGTAAAGGTCGCTGATGCAAAGGTGCACTTCCCTATCCTGTCCAGGGCCCGGGACATTTTGTTAGGCAGATGGACAGTCTGGCTTTCTTCTTCTGCCAGATCCTTTTTTGTTGTGGCCGCCACCACCAAAGCATCCACAGGAAGACCTTTTGAACAATATGGATCCGTAGCAGGAGGGGACAAAATCTTATCTGACCTCCGGGGAATAGCTTCAACAGTGTCAGGAGCCTTCCAAGCATGCTGCACGATAAGCTGGACAAGTTCATCGGCAGGTGGAGTAACCCAGGAGGTAGGGGGGGGCGGGCACGAAAAGCCTGCAAGAACACAGATTCCTCAGAGGTCGGATTAGAAGACTGCCAGTCACCTCTCTGTTTCAGGATTTCGAGGATATCACCAAAGGATACCTCAGAGGGTGACCGACGAGATCCTTCCCCCTCATCAAAATCTGTCTCTTCAGTGAGGGACTCCTCTGTGGAGTCCATGTGCATCCTCTTACACAAACTTTTCCGGTGGACTTCCTCAGTGGGAGAAGCTGGGGAAGAGAGCGGAAAAGGGGTTTCCTGTGGAAATATGTCCTGAGGCCCTTGCACCCAGTGTCCGCTCGGTGCGGCTTGTGAAACCAGTTTACCAGAGGAGAGTGGAGGGATAGACAGTCCAGTACCTCCAGCAGCAGCGAAAGCCTTTTCCATCAGTTGGAAGGCTGGTCCACCTGAAGAGGAGTGAATGTCCAGGACAGGGGTCAACCCCCTCCTGTAAGTGGCTCTTGGCTCAGACTGTTGACCCGGAGTCCCCGGATGGCTGTGCAGCAGTAAACTATGCATGTCTCAACTGACATCCTGGGTCGTAGCAAAACTTTCCTGCCACGAAGGCAACTGCGGTTCCTTAGCGACAGCCATAAAGGCAACCACAGAAGGGGAAGACTGTGCTATATCCATGGACTTCAAAGGCAATGAAGGAGGAGAATAAGACGGGGTCTTTGGAGATGAGTGATCACCTCCCAAGGAAGGACAGTTCCTGGGGGGGGGGGGATACCTCCGGCCAAGAGCACCTGATCCACAAGACACAACACATCATGTTTGGAAAGGCTTCTACTGGACCTCACTGAGACTGAGGGAGAAACAGGCCTGTCCACAGAAGAGGCAAACTCGGTGCCCATCTCACCAGTCTGCACCGAGAACAATGGTGCCAAGACAGACTGGACTATGGGTGTCTGCACCGAAGAAGTTATCAGAGCCGAGGTCACGGTCTGCACTGACACAGGGATCGGTGGTGAAGTGGTTGTCAGCACCAAAGCTGGAACTGACAAAACTGGAGTCAACAATAAAGGCGTCAGTTCCGAGTAAGCTGTCGGAACTGACGTGGTCAAGGTCTGCGTTGACTGAGCGGTCGGTGCCGATAAAATGGTAATAGTCTGAACCGAGGAGCCCCTCTGTGCCGATATAGTGAAGGCTGCAAGAGAAGATGAAGCAGAGATCACTAATGGAGCCGAAGGCCTCGATACCAAAGGTCTAGGCACCAAAAGCACTGGGGCTGACTGAGTGAGCTCCGGGGCTGAAAATTTAGCCTTTTTAGGTTTTGGTTGTCGGGAGTCCTGAGCCGGGGATGAAGGCAAAGATTTAGCCTTGGTAGGAACATTAAAGATTTTCTTATGGGCTCTAGAAGGGGTTGAGACCTCAGACCCAGAAAAAGCCTCTGAAAAGGGAGATTTAAGAAGTCCCTTCAGCAACAACTTGTTTTTCCTTTCCAAAAAAGTTCTACTTGAAAAAATTTCAGACAGTACAGGGCAGGTCAACAGATAAGTGGGACACCCCCAAACAATAAACGCACAAAGAGTGTGCATCAGATGTAGGTAGTTTGTGTCCACAATCAGTACACCGTTTAAACCCCGGACCTACCTTTCTTATCTGCCATGATAGTAAAAACAGATAGTAGAAAAGGGTACCAGTAATGGTACAAAAGAATACCTGAAGGTATGAAAAAAAGGAACGATTACCAACGATGGTAAGGGGAGAATTACCTCGCAGTAAAAAAGTAGAGAAAAGAGAAGAAAACCTCAAGAAAATATGGTCGCTAGATGCGATAGCATAAGAGACAACGAAATAGAAACTTTTCTGACAGAAAAGTAATATAAATGAATATAATACAACAAAAATAACTGTACTTAGCTCTAGAGAAGCAGCTTGACATGACTAAATGGCAATGCGACAAACGAAATCTGAGGTAACAAGGAGAGGGGGATTGTGGGTAAAAGTTTAGCTCGAGAGTTTGAAGCTGACACGAGCTTGTAAAATGGCCAGCTCGTATCCATGCATTAGGAATGAATGAGGATTAAAAATATCAGATGCTGTTTTCCAAGAAAGAAATTTTAGGTCTGCAATAGCCACTGGTCCGAAAGGAGGTAGAGTGAGTTTCTCCAAAACAAAGTTAAGGTCCCAGGCTGGGGATGGAGCTCTCCTGGGTGGTCTTAAATTTATGGCCCCTCTTAGGAACTGCTTGAGCAGTGGATGAGAGAAGAGGGGGGAGGTTCTGTGTTATAATGAGCTGAAATGGCTAAGGCTTGAATTTTAATGGAGGAAAAAGACAGGCCCTTGCGAAGCATCTCAGTTAAGTATTGTAAAATCTGAGGTAAATTGGGCTCTGCTGTGCTCGTCCCTTGAGACTGGTTCCAGGCACAGAATCTTTTCCATTTTTCAGCATAAGATTTTCTGGTGCTAGGCCTCCTTGCCTCTAAAATGATATCCATCACAGGTTTACTGAGGGATGGTAAAGGAGAAATTATGTAATTAGACAGGCTGCAAGGTTCAGTGTTAGAAGCTGAGGGTGCAGAATCTGGTTCTCCTGTTGAGACAACAGGGAAGGAGTCTGAGGCAGGTGCCATGGAGATAACCATGACACACTGCGCAGGAGGGGGTACCAGTGTTGGCGCAGCCAGTCTGGAGCAATTGAAATCATCCTTGGTTTGTCCTGTTTGATTTTTAGCAGTACTTTGGAGAGCAGAGGCAGAGGGGGGAAGGCATAGGCTGACAGGGTTTTCCAGCTGAAGAACAGAGCATTCACTTTCCAGGCTTGTTTGTGGGGAGTCCTTGTGCAAAATTTGTTCAATTGGTAGTTCTGGGGAGAGGCAAACAGGTCTATATCTGGGCCCCCATTTGCTTGTCAACATGTTGAAAATCCTTGGCTCCAATTTCCACTCATGTGGGTCCATAAGGTTTCTGCTTAGTCCATCTGCCAGTGTATTTAACTTTCCTAGCAGGAACTGAGCTTGTAGGTGCACTTGGTAGCCCAAGGCTGTGTTCCACAATGCCATGGCTAGTCTACAGAGGGGGTAAGAATGCGTGCCCCCCTGCTTGTTTATGTACCATATAACAGTGGTGTTGTCAGTCTTTACCATTAGTTGTCCTGGAAGAATGTGGTCCTTGAAGGCTATCAAAGTATTCTGTACAGCTAACATTTCTTTTTCATTAATATCCAGGTGCATTTGACTTGGGTTCCATTTGCCCTGAATGAACTTCCCTGCCAGGTGAGCCCCCCATGCACAGTCTGATGCGTCTGTTGTTAGGGTTTGGGCGGCAGGGGGCGGTGTGAAAGGTAGTCCCTTGTTTTGGTAGCTGGCCTCTGCCCAGCAAAGGAACTCTAGGTGTAGGCAAGGTACAATAGGAATCATTGCTTCTAGATCCTGAGAATGTTGACACCATAGGCTTTTTAAATACCACTGTAGTTTCCTCATATGCAGTCTTGCATATGGAATTAGAAGAATGCAGGAGGCCATGCACACAAAGGCTTACAGTATTTGTCTTGCAGATAGCAGGGTCTTTGTGGCCACTTGTTTGAAGTAGGTTGTCAAATGAGCTCCTTTCTCTGGCGTGAGGTAGGCCATCTGGGAAGTTGTATTCAACCTTGCTCCCAGGAATATAATTTGTTGGCAGGGTACCAGGTGTGATTTCTTTTCGTTTATGCTGTATCCCAAACAAGTTAAAACCCTTTGTACAAAAGGCCAGGTGATTCAAAAGCATGCCCTGGCTTTCTGGCTGAATTAGACAATTCTCCAGGTATGGGTATATTTGAATATTTCTTTGCCTGCAAAAATGCAATAACTGGAGCTAGGCACTTTGCGAATACCCTGGGTGCCGTAGATAAGCCAAAAGGCAGTGCAGAGAACTGATAGTGTGCGTAGCCTGCTTTGAAGCTTAAGTATCTTTTGCAAGATTCCCTGATTGGGATGTGCAGGTATGCTTTTTTTAAATCTAGTGTTGCCAACCAGGCATCTTTGTCTAGCATAGGAAGTAACTGTTGAAGAGTCAGCATCTTGAATTTTGGAATCTCCAGAAAGGTGTTTAGAGTAGACAGGTCCAGGATAGGACGCCATGAATTGTCTTTTCTGGGTACCAGGAAAAGTCTCGAATAGAATCCTTGTCCTTTTTCCTCTTCTGGAACCAGCTGAATAGCTCCCATGCTTAAGAGAGAAAGTACTTGTTTTTGGGCCTCTGCACACTGATTTGGGGGTAGGTCCGGCCACCTGCTTGGTGTTGGCAATGTATGGAAGTGAAATCTGTATCCCTGGGACATTACATTTAAAACCCATTTGTCCTGGGTAATGAGTTCCCAGTTCTTTGCATGAAGAGCAATCTTTCCCCCTAAAGGGGCAGCCAGTTGATAAGTGCTTGGAAATTTTTAAAGGAAGTCATTGGGGCAGTTTACCATAGGGGGTGAAGTCTTATTACTCCCAGAATTGGAAGTAGAGGCCCCCACTGCTTAGTCCTGTGTGTCCCCTGGGACTGAAACCTGGGGATTTTGCTGTGTCTGAGTTTGGCTTGAGAAGACCTGGAAGGGGCTGTAAAGGACCAATTCTTAGAAGGCAAGTGCCTACTAAATCTAGGAGGCTGAACTTGTAAGAAATCTTTAACAGTTTGCACAGATTTAGCTTTATCTTCCATCTTTTTAAGAACTTCCTCAGCCTTATTGCCAGACAGGTGGTCCTGATTTAATGGAGCATCCAACAATTCAGCTTTAACATGACCAGGCAAAGATTGCTACTTAAGCCAAGCATGCCTTCTGAGCACAGACCCAGTAACAGCTGTCTTGGCAAGAGGCCTCTAAAGAATCAAACCCACATTGCAAAGTATGTTTTCCAACTTGTTCAGCAGAATGCATCAACTCCTGTAATTCTTTATTTTCCACACAGTCAGGAATCAACATAATTTTCTGTTTAAGCAATCCAATTAACATGTTGCTGATACTTTAACATATGAAACTGGCAGTTTAAAGCCCTAATGGCCAAGGTTGCAGAAGTGTAAACCTTCTTGCCCCATCTATCCAGCGCCCTGGAGTCTCTATCAGAAGGGGTAGAATTTTTAGCAGTAGAAGCCTTAACGCCCTTGGGCCCCTGTGAAATAGTCTCTGGATCCGCAATAGGATTTTTAAAAAGAAACTTGTGTGACTCAGGAACCTTGTAGTATCTGTCTGGTTTTCTGGGAGCAGGAGGCAATGAATCGGGGGCCAAACTAGATTCCGAAAAAGCATCATCAACAATGTCTAGTACAGGAGGAATAGCTAAAGGCCTATGCTGAGGTAGGAGTAAGAAATCCGTAAGCCTCTTTTTTGAATCCGAAAAATCCTGGCTTGCCCAGTGGAAATGCTCCCTTACAGTACGTAAGTTTTCCCCAAAAGAAAAATCCTCTGGATCAAAATACTCATAAGTAGACAAGGGCAAATCCAGATCATCAGAAGAATCAGAAAAAAACAAAATCCTGGTCAGAAGATTCATAGTTTCATAGTATAGTACTAGGCTATCTGCCCTGGGGCATTTGTACGCCTAGCCATAGTGATGTGGCTTTTGCCACCCCGTGAAATGGTACAAAAATGTACAGAATAAATTTAGAATACTGTGCCTCTGTCTAGTAGTGACACAATGAAGGTCCCCTTATATAATAGAATTAGTTTACTGTGCCTCTGTCTAGCAGTGACACAGATGTGACCCCTGGGGTAAACTTATGATCTCCCATCCACTCATCAAGACTTCTCTTGAAGAGAGTCAGTGAGGGGCTCTGCCTAATGGCTACCCCTGACTAGAGTTATTAGATCTTCAGTCATTCTTATAATTTGTTTTTTAGGCACAGTGGCCTGAGCATGTGGCCTGGGCATCGTTTTTTTAGGCATGGTTCGAGATTTAGGCCTAAGAGAAGAAGGAGGCATTGGTTTGATGTGCAAGTCCGTAGGCCTGAATACACCCTCAGAAGCCGGTGCTTTCAAAGCTGCTCCAGACCCATCCAAGAAAGAGACAGCCGCAGGTTCCATAGTTGAAGCATCTCGCGGGTCTCAGCAGAGGCCTGCGAATCAGAAGTAGCGGGTATCAGGGGCTGCGAAAGCACCTCACTGAGTACCGGCGAACTGGTGACTGGCTTAGGAGCAGCGTCGTCGGCAGTTTTGGAGCTCGGCAGCCTGTCTCTGTCTTTATTTTTGCGTTTTTTCGGAATCCCGGTAGTCGGATAGCTAACCGTCGACATTTCTGGATAATTAAACCGAGAGCCGAAATATTTAGAGGCGAAAATATACCGACGATGGACAGTGCGCTGATTAAATAAAGCACAAAACCGACAGCAAGGTACGTCGTGGTCATGGCCGAGGCAAGGAATACAGTATGAATGAAAATCTTTATGAGGTATTTGCTTTCCACAAGTAATGCAATTAGTAACTTTTACTGACATCGGGAAGGAACAAGAAAAATTTTCCCCAATGGGGAACTTAGCTTTAGTCGAAGACTTCGGTTCTGAAACTCAAAAATGAAAATTTCAGGAGTCGGCCAACTGACACTTGCAAAATGCTTCTGCTTCGGGCACCACACGGCAAGAAAGATTGATGTAATGTCGTCGGCTGCATGGTTTATACCCCTGATGCCCTGACATCATGGAAGAAGGGACAGCAACCGATGCAGGACCCAGGACTTTGTTAATCAGGCCAACTGAGGGCTACCTGCAAGCAGATAACACAAAAGTAATGACTGCAACAGTGAAACACAAAGAACATCCAGCACATACTGAACAAGAGGAGTCTAGGGGAGAGGCCCCCAAGCAAAAAACGCATTCCGCACGGGCATCGGATAGAGGAATTTTATGCCCACACGTAGCCCACTTTTTAAACCCCACTGGCTTATCAGACATGGTAACAGCCAACAAAGAAAAACTAACAGAAAATTATTATATACAGAAAACACATAAAGGGCTTTTTAAATACAGTTAACAAGTAGAAGGAAAGATTTAGACAGCTTCATCTTCTTTTTTTTTAATAGAAAGAGGGAAAGGAAAATAAAGAGAGAGAGTGAACCGTAAAGGGAAACGGATCCATGTGGTTACAGATATAGGATAGAGGAGATACTAACAGAGAAGCAGAGATTTTAAGGAAAAAAAACTTTTGAAAACTACTCACAAAAACCCAAAGGAGCTCAGATAATCACCATCCCTTACTGTTTGAAAACACGGCAAAAGAGATCTGAGGGATGAAGGGGTAGCAGGGCATTATGGGTGGGGAGACGCTCAGATTTTTCTGATCCTAGAGCTGTAGTATTCAGCCAAGTCAGATCCAAGATTGGATCTGAACCCACAGGTTGAAGACCAAATGAAAACAACAACTTCAGATTATCTGTTATGATGAATTAGTGCATTTTACAGAAATGAGGAAAGATATAGCTGTGGAGTGAGTTCTAGAGAGAAGTCAAGAATTTTTCGCTTTAAAAAGTATAGTATGTTAAGCTCAATAAGGCTAGCTAATATATGTTTGAAAAGCTACTTGGATGTTTTTCATGGTGGGTTGAAAAGGTGGGAATTCTGAAGCTAGATTTGTTTGAGAGTAACTGAGAGAAGTAGTTATATGTTAATAGTATAAGAGCTACAATTGTGTGTAAGGTGAGAACAGTCTTATAGTTGAGTGGTAACATGTTGTACTGTCAAGACAGATGAAGATTAAGGAGAAAAAGTTAGTTGAGTTTTGAGGAATGAATTTGTGAGGGGAAAAAAGTGTATGAGTATTCAGGTAATATGAGATATTGTTTAATAGTCCCTTCTTAATGTTCAGGGAAAGCTTGATTATATCAGATGCTTCACTGTAGTATAGCAAATTGGTGCTTTTTATAGGCTTGATTAGCCTACCATTTTTGTTTCAGGTTACTCTAAATGACAGTGACTAAAGCCAAATACAGTTCAATAAAGAGCAGTGAAAAAAATGAAAATTAAAACTAAAAGTTGAGGCCTGTAATTTACATAAGGCTACACGGGTCTACTTCAGTAGACAGAAATACCACTTACCCGAAACCCAGATAACAAAAACGAAAAAGACGACAGCATGAAAACACCGATGTCCCGGAACACTGACTTACCACTCCAGGTAAGTAAATGCTTGGCCATCCTTAAAAACAAATGAAACCGAACGAAAGCAAACCCACCAATGTGGGGGGGGGGGGGTTGCTTCCCCCCCCCCCCAAACTAAATATACCAACTCTGAGACTCCACTACCGCAGGGTAAGGGGCAAATTTCAACAGTATGGCCAAGCGTTTACTTACCTGGAGTGGTGAGTCGGTGCTCTGGGAAGTCAGTGTTCTCATGCTGTAAGCCTTTTAGTCTTGGTTACCTGAATTTCAGGTAAGTGGTATTTCATTCTACTAAAGCAGACCTGGCTACAGATATTAAAGTTTAGGAGAATTCTGAATGCTTTATTTTCCTCCTTCAAATATAAGAAAAAAAAATTTTCAGTAATTATTCCACAGGCATCTTGCAAGCTTTTCTGTTTCTCTGCTCACTTGGCCTGTCAGCCTCTGGCAAAAACACGGGGACCTACCTCTCCTGATGTCCTGATGACTTTTCCCCATTCTACTAATGCTGATGAATCCCTCTCCCACTATTTCATTATTTTCTGAAAAAAGGGAAAGGGCTGAGTGGAAGATTTCTCACCGAGGATGGATGCTGGCTACTTTAATCCAGTATCAAGGGTTACCTTCTTGACAGTCACCTCTCTGCTTAGTGATTAATGCACCTGAATTAAAATTAACTCTGCACCTGAAGCAACTGCATATGTATTTTTTTCAATCCAGTAGCAAAAATACAAATCCTAAAGAGTGTAGGGTAAAGAGATTAAATTTTAGGTCCTGCCCTCCCCCCACAAATCACATGGCTAGTGCAGACATGCTTTTCATTTTTCTAGTCTCTCCAGAGAAGTTATGATTCACAGTAATGCATTGGTCAACAAGTGTTAGCTGCCAACCCTTCTGCCACAAAACAGCTTTCTTTTAATATGAAGGTTTGCAACTGCACTCTTACTGGTCTAGGGCTTTTCCTTGACTGAACAATGCCCAGAATATAGATTCTGTAGGCCTCTCCAAGAAAAACTTGGTCTGTGAGATACCAGTTAATGCACACAGAGGAATATCCCTCATGAACGCAAGATAGCCTTTTCCCTTACTTTTTCAGGGATACTCTCTAAAGTTTGGTTGTGTAGATACTTACCATAAATGTAAATGCTTCAGTGTCTTCACTGCTGCAGTAATTACTTATGTAAATTCCTGCCTTTGTAAGCTCAAGACCAGCCTGAATATCAATGACTTCTCTTTCCCTAGAACCAGAGGACACCCTCCCTTATGATATCTGGGTATAAAGGGTCATATGTCAACTGCATTTCCAACATAGTCAACTGCAAGACTTCCCAGATCTGTCCTCATACCCAGCAAGAATGAAATTGGGGGGGGGCTACCTAGAGGTGGTAAGAAGGATTCTAGTCAGTAAGAAAGTGTGTACCCAACACAACCCTGGAGATTTAGCAATGAGAAAGGAGGGGCTAGTGTGTGTTGAGTGGACTCGCTCTAGATTTGAATCCTGACAAACCGAATATGTTTTTGGAAAACAGTCAACATTTAGTTGTTCGCTGCCATTACAAAAACACTTAAGAAGTTTGTTGAACATGATGCCAATAGAAAAACTTTTAAGAAAGGAAATTAAAGAAAAAAAAGGTGACACTGAAGAAGGTTATAATATTCAGTCTATGTCTAATAGCTTGTTTACAAAAGAAGAAAACTTTTAAGGTACAATTGAAAATGAAGTGTAAGTACTTTCTATATATTTCAAAACATTCCACACTTACCAGTTAATACTTTCACGGCTATACAACCAGCCGACAAGGAGGAAATATTAAAGATGAGATTTCTAGCATGTTCACAGAAGTTAAGAAAAAAAAATTTGGGGCAATTTAATTTTCAAAGCTGTATTGGGAATACAGTCCCAAATGGTTTGAAGGTGTTTAAATTTCCAACAAGTATTACCACGGAAGATGACTTTTTTGTCAGTTTGAACACCTTTTCAGTAAGAATGGCTAGAGTTGACGGAGCTTATATTTCAACATGATGAAAAGAAGATAAATGAACTTATGGAAATTAACAGCTTGAACAATCACATTGTTAAACATCCTCTTTTTCAGTCAAGTTCTAGTCAAAATTGTCAAAAAAAGAAAAAAAAAAACTACAAAAACAATGTAAAAGTAAAGCGATTAATACACACAAATCAGATTACAAGTAAGTGTGGCCCATTCACAGCTTTTACCAAAACAAAACAACGTTGGATTGAACATTCTAAGAGCTTTTATTTATTTTTATTTACTTGACATTTGTTGACTACGTTAGTCTGCCTAGGCAACAGCCCCTTTTCAGCAAAGACCCGAGGAGAAAAGCTCCAATGGAAAAAAACAGAAACTAAGGTAAATAACATGAGCAGATTGTATCTAGACTAAGTATACATAGTACAAAGTTCAAAAATGTCAGAGAAAGCATACAAATAACATTCAAAAATAATGTAAAACATATACATCATAAGAGAGTACAACCGGTTTTGTAAATAAAATAATATAGGAAGAAATTGTAAAAGAATGGAGGTTATGATAATTAGGGCCTTACATAGGAAGGACCAAGATTTATACAGGTTTTCCTTCAGAGTTGTTATAAAGGACTTAGGTTTAGTGATAGCTCTGACACTTAAAGGTAGTTTATTCCAGGCATTAGCTATGGAGTAACTGTAAAGGAATTTGCCAATATTTTATTAGGCTTGCAGACTTGCAATAGGTGCTGTTGAGAGCTACGGAGAGCACCGTTAGGAGTGTAAGGATGTTCTAGAGTAGAAAGAGAGGGACATGAGGAGGGTTCATGAAGGATTGAGTGTGCCATGAAAAGCTGGGGAAGTAGAATTTGGTGATGAAATTCCAGCCACTGTAGGCTTTTTAAAGCAATATAGTGGTGGGTACGATAAGGTTGGTTGGAGGCAAATCTTGCAATTTTATTTTAGGCAAGTACTAGCTTGGACAAAAGATTGGATTGGAGATTTATGAGTATCGGGGCTGCATAGAGAAGTGTGGGAAGTTGGAAAACTTGTGCAAGGGAGAGTCCTGAAGCATTCGTGAGGATTTATTTTTTTTATGCCTGTATAGCAGGCCCAACATTTGATGTGTATTTTTAATGCAATGCTGAGTGTGGAGATGGAACATTAGTTGGCCGTCAATAAGAACACCTAGAAGTTTAGTATGAGGTTCAGTGGAGATGGTTGTGTTGCTGAGAGAGAAGACAGTAAAGGTGGCTTTGTGATGTTGGAGAGTTGTAGGGAGGAATAGGAAAAGTCTGGTTTTCGCTGGGTTAAGTAGTAGGTTGGAAGTAAAACAATTTTCGACTGCATGAAGGGACTCTTGGGTGAGGGTATGGAGGTGAGTGATGGCGCAGGAGATGACTGTACAGTTGCCAGCATATTGGACAATGGTAGAGTGGGCAAGAGGAGTGGAGGTCATTGATAAAGATGTTAAAAAGTAGGGGTCCAAGGATGGAACCTTGAGGTACCCCCTGCTTGAATGGGTAGGAAAGGAGAGATGCTGGATTGCCATTTCACTGCCTGCAATCTACTTGAGAGGTAGCTTAAGAACCAGGATAATGTGGAGTTGGGGAGGTTTAGTGAAGTAGTTTGGACAGAAGTAACTTATGGGATACGGTATCGAAGGCTCTAGACAGATCGAGAAACAAGCAGGAGACTAACCTTCGCAAATTCTTGTGACAACAATAAGTAAGTATGAAGGATGTCAGACAAGTAGCAATACTATGTTTTGGCCAGAAACCATGCTGTGTAGGTGTGAGAAAATTTTCTTGTAGAAGGTGGTCAAGAAGCTGTTTGAGGATGCATTTTTCTAGAGTTTTAGACAGAGGAGATAAAATGGCAATTGGCCTGAAGATAGCGGGGTTGGTTGAATTGCTGCTTTTATGCAAGGGGATGATGTAGAATTTTTTTCATATGTTAGGCACAGTGTTTTCCTTAGTGGATCTATTGAGCAAGATGATGATGCGGAAAGCGATAGAGTTGGCAGAAATTTTAAAAAATTCTGGAGGAAAATAACTGATGGAGAGCAAGTTTTAAAATTGCTCAGAACAAATTTAATATAGGATGTGGGGATGGGTTTAAGAGAAAAAATTGGAGATGGTGTAGAGGGTGAGGGCTGAGTGATATAATTCTTGGTAAGGCTGCGGAAACTGTCAATTAAGAAGGTATTTAAAAAGGTAATGGTTTCAGTGGCAGAGCTACTAAGGTAGGGGTTAGGGATGATGGGTTCCCAGGATGGAGCATCTTATTAACTGAGTGCCAGAATTTTTGGGGGTTACTGAGTGGTTTATGGAAAAAGTTTTGTTTGTGAAAACTTACCCTTTTTTTTTTTTTTGGTTAAGGTACAGAGCTCTGTATAAGTTTGAAGATCAGTGAAGGATTTGGATTTTTTTCCACACATGCACACTCTTATTTATGAGGGTTCGGGTCGCTTGTGTTAGCCATGGGGCATAATGTGTTTTTACTCTTAATTTCCTGATGGGAGCCAGGTAGTTGTGTGTGTCTAGAAAGATGTTAATGAATGCCAGTACAGCTTCCTCTAGGGGAATATTGTGGAGGAAGGACTAATTAACTGAAGAGACCTGATGGCTGAAAGTTTCAGGATTAAAACTGGAGAGGATGAGGCATACTTTGTGTTGCTGGGGTTTACATAGTTGAGGACAGTGTCTAAGTATGTAGGTGGGAGAGTTGTGATATAAAATAGGATTAGAAGTAAGGACCCAGTCTAGAATGGAGCCATAGTTGCTGCATTTATTTAAGCGAGTTGGAGTGGAGATTAGTTGGGAGAAACCAAAGAGGTTACTAGAGCTATTAGGGTAATCAGTGTCAAGGGCATTCCAGTCGATGTTAACATCGCCTAAGATAACGGTTTCATTCATAAGAGATGGTCTGTGAGATCCAAGATAGAAAGAGCTCAACAGTAGGGATATTGTTACCTGGGGAATGTAAATGGAGGCAACAGCTAATTTATCATCATATTAATGATACTTTCAATAATAACCACACTAATGAAATAAACCAATAAGAGGTTTCTTTTAGAAGGCAATTGGCAAGAAGTGCCATCCTTTTTTGCTCCAAGGAGGTCATAGTGTCTGAGTGTGAAGTCATCAGTGAGCCTTTTACAGTAGGTCCAACATTGTAGCAATAACTACAGAGCAGTACGGGTTAATTATGAATGAAATAAGTAATTCAAAAGTATATAAACAGGTTAAAAAAGGAGAAGGCTTTAATGCATATAATTATTTTGATTTACAATTGCTATATTTTTAATGAATCAAGAATGTTCTATGGCTTTGTACTACTTTTTTTTTCCCCAAGTTGAATTTCCTACATTAGGATACATTTTTAGACCACCAAAAATTCAAAAGAGTAAGAACAATCCCAGATGAGGCCCACAGTAGTAGCTTATGGCTCTAAAACAGAACCTTTTGCATTATTAGCTAAAACACTACGGGTTAAGCAGAAATATATAATTTAGTTTACAAGATATTCATGGCATTTTTTTTTTGAAAAAACAGGAATGCTACAAATTCCTGTATTAATTTAAACTATATACTGGTTACTATAGACATAGAAGCATTATACGCATCTACTCCAGTTAGTTAAGTGAAGAAATGGTTAAATGCCTTTTGAGTAAAAGGAAGAATTTTTCTAACCAAAAGGTGAATTTTGTCTTCTATTAGAATTGGTTTAGGGAAGTAACTTGTTCACTTTTTAAACAGCACCATTTTTATAAAATATTGGTAATAGTTATGGGAGCCGCTATGGCTCCAATTTTTACTAATTTGGTGCTTTCAGAGTGGGAAGAGGCACATTTGTATAAGATGGCCGATTAAAAAAAATGGTGTTTTGTTCATGCTTAAGACATTTTTACTTTATAGAAATGAGATGCAACAGAGCTAGAGACATTTTTAGAGGAACAAAAACCACTACATGCTATTTCTGACTTGGACACAATTGTTTCTAAGACTAATTTTATCATCTACATACAGAAAATAAACCTTTATTAATTTATGATACTCCTGAGGGTTTCAGGAGAAGACCGATGAACGACGGGTTTTCCAAAGTTTATTCAACAGCACGCAGTAAATAAAAAAATAAATGCTTAACTTTCTTGTTACTCGAGGTTAGAATATGTGGGTACTGTTTTTTTTTTCCCCTCCATTTTTTTTTCCTTTATTCATTTATAGCTACACCTTTATAGCTATCATACCTTAAACTAAAAAAACTGCAGTGAAAAATGAGTTTGTACGATTAAAGTAGACTGGCTTCTGAGGAACTGGACGTTAATCATGTAAAGTATACAAACACTTAAACATTTTTTTTCTTGAAAGGAAATATCTACTATACATAGTGGAAGATCAGTAACATAAGTAACAGCAAATAGATGGTCACAATTTCCACCTGTTTTAAAATTTAGTTTTACTTCTGAGCAAAAATTGTAAAACAGGAGTCTATGTGCAATAGCAATGCGCTTACTCATTTTGTAGATATGTGAGATATTACAGACATTGCTGAAAACAACTGAAAACGTTTAAGGGATAATGAAGAAATAAAGAAAATGATGGATGATGCTCCTCTCTTGGTTAGGAAAAGGAGATCTAACTTTAAGAGTTTACTAGAAAGTAACAATGGTAGAAAATTAAAATTTCATAAAAAAAGGAACTTTTTCATTTCATAACTGTAAACAGTGTTGTTACACTGCCACATCATTTTTTTAAGTTGCTTATGTGGATAAGATACTTAGTATTAATGAATGGTTTACAAAATACAGTTAGCAAAATGCACAATGTGTCCAGCATCTTATGGTGGAAAAAACATTACAAGTTTGGGAGAAAGACTAAATTAGCATGTTTTGGCAAAACACTTCAGCAAATGAACAACTTTCAAAAAAGTTTAACTTTTCTTTAATAAGAAATTCTTAGATTTTAAAGGAGGCAATTCTAATATTGCTTCAGAATGTTGACAACTCTACTGGCAAATTAAACTGAATTCTGATAAACTAGCTGGACTAAATGGGATTTAAATATTAAGTGCAAGAGTTAAAAATGAAAAGGAATTTGCAGCTTATTAAATAAGTTTTACTAATGTCTGATAAGAACGTTTAATGTCACATGATTAACTGCTGAGTTTCAAATATAAGCTATTTTAAAGAAGTCAAACAAGGAAAAAGCGGTAACCTCCTCCAAAAACCAAAACTGTACAAAGAGAGGAATGCCAAGGAGAAGCAGTCCAAAAGTTGAAAAGTTTTATTCACAAAACAAATTTATTTTGTGAATAAAACTTTTCAACTTTTGGACTGCTTCTCCTTGGCATTCCTCTCTTTGTACAGTTTTGGTTTTTGGAGGAGGTTACCGCTTTTTCCTTGTTTGGTTTGTTTTGCGGTATGGAGAAGGAGGTTCCGAATCTAAGCGAGGAAGCTAGTCAATCTAGGAAATTGGTAGGGCAACTCACAGCCCTTGTGGACTTGCTTACACCGTTATGCCAGACCTTGGTGCAGCGATCCCTCCCACAGGAAGTGACGAACGAGAACGAAGGGCTGGGTCAAAGACAGCAGAAACAGAAACGAAAGAGGTTATGTTATGGCGCCGAAGGAGAGGATTTACAGGAAAGGGGACTGAACGGTCAAACGTTTGACCCAGCGATTACACCGGGACTGCTTATGGAAGGTGATAATGACATTGATGACAATTGGGGAGCTGTACGCGATACGCGACAACATAAAAAAGGTACTGGCAATAATTCCTGTTTACAGGAGATGGATGCGTGGTTAAGGAAATTGCAAACCATTGATTTTGACTCTTGTGGTGGTAGCAAAAGTATCGCCACAAATTCCGATTCCTTTAAAAAGAAAATAGATGATGTCTCAAAGCTTATGTACAAGTATAAGACTATTATTATTGAAAATAGATACCTAAATGAATGTTTACAGCGCAAAATAGTGCCGAAAGGGTTACGGACATGGAAGTACCCTAATAACGTGCAAATAGGGTCCTTATTTCACAAGAAGTTATTAGATGTGTTTAATAATTGTGGTCTTGAAATTATTAAATGTATTATTGATGAGAATGTGAGGAATTTGGAAATGTTGTATGAACAGATTAATATCATTGACGCACACATCAAGGATGACTTAATGTTTGAAGTACAAGGTGAAAAGCAGAAATATGACAAATTAAAAGATGAAATAGATGGTAGATGTAAGGAATTGATTGAAAGAAAAATGGACAAATTAAGAAGAGACATTAAAGATTATGAAAGTGAAGTCAGTTACCCTAAACCAAACAACACAAATTTTAATAATAGGAAAAACAATTTTAATAATAATTTTAATAATTTTAATAATTTCAAGGGTTATAGTAGAGGTAAAAAGTTTACACATAGGAATGAAGACAGGAACACATTTAGCTATGATTATGACATAGATTTTCCACCCTTAGAAAGGTATGAAAGGGAAATAGGAATGGATAATAGGGAAAATGGAAATTTTCCGAGATGGGGGGGGTTAAGAGGAAGGGAGAACTATTATTAAGGGAAGTTAATGAAGCACCCTTATTATCATTACCTCAAGTTATTAACTACTCAGGTAATAAATGCACTTTAAATGGATTCACCATTTATAATTTTAGTAGCCTGGTTCTTTGCAATGAACATTTTACATTGTTAGAGAAAGGTTTTAAGTTTATACCGAAAGTAAAGGGCAACAGAACACAAACCTTACTGGATTTGAAAATTTTCCTAAGGAAAATGAACCTTGAAATTTTATTTTCCATTGAGGATATAAATGCAATTGTGAATAGGAATCAAATACCCCAAGAACAGAGATTGTTAAGAAATAGGTCCACTTACAACCCACCCATCCATGCACAATTAAAAAATTTTGAAAAGGTGATGGAAGCAGCCATTAAGAAAGCTGAACATAGATCAGGTTTCAGACACAACTTAGGAGCTAATGAAAAGAACAAATTGGATGAATTAAGACATGACGAGGGTCTTAGGGTAATGAAACCTGACAAGGGAGGGGGAATTGTTATCATGGATGCTATTGACTACGAAGGTAGGATGAATAATATATTAAGGAATGAGAGTAAATACAAAGTGGTTTCAAGAAATGAAATCAACTTGGCTTATAGGAATATAGACGTTAAGTTGGAAGGTATGACTATGGAGAAAATTATAGATCCTAAAACACTCACATTTTTGAAAAAAGAGAAACCGAGGATCCCCATCATATTCGGTATACCAAAAATACACAAAGATGAGTTAAACCCACCCCTTAGACCCATTGTATCGGCAAGTGGTTCAAAAACCACACCACTTGCCAGGTTTGTTGATGTGAAGGTTAAGCACATTTGGACAAACAAAGAAAATATACTTAAGGATTCATGGGATCTCTTGAGAAGTTTAGTCCCAGGGGTTTTTGATAGGGGGATAACCTTTGTGACGATTGATGTTGTGGATCTTTTCGGGTCAATCCCCTATGAAGAAGGAATGTTGACGTTTGAAGAGGAAGTGTATGGGGACGGCAAACTCACACATGATGATAAGATAGCAAGCACTAGCTTAATGGACATAATATTAAGGAATAATTTCTTGTTACACAAAGGGGAATACTTTCAACAGATTCAAGGGGTAGCGATGGGTGCAGTTTGCGCCCCTACTTTCGCAAACTTGGTCCTTGCAAATTGGGAGGAAAGATACATTTTTAAATCCGAGTACATTAGTTACTGTACATTGTACAAGAGGTTTTTAGATGACATTATAATTTTTTGGAAGGGAAGTAATGAAAAACTTGAGGAATTTATTACATATATAGGGCAAACTACCGACTTCCTTAAATTCACTTACACCTCATCTTATGAGAAAATTTCATATTTAGATGTGGAAATTATGAAAAGAGAAGCATCTTTTGAAACCAGGGTACATAGGAAGTAGTCCTATGTTAATTCTTTTTTGCACTTCGATAGTGGGCACCCTATTTCTTGCAAGAAAAACTTGGTGAAGGGGCAATTGGTTAGGGGTTCCAGAATGTCCAGCTTGGATTCTGATTTTGAAATGGAATGTGAGTTTTTAAGTGTTATGTTTCTGGAAAGGGGTTACCCCAAAGATTTTGTTGATAAAATAAAAGAAGAGGTCCTGGTAGGTAGGAAAGGAAGATTTAGACCGATAAAAGGGGAAAAAGAAATAGAACAAAATAATACCAAACAAAATGGGACAAACTTCCAACAAGCCCTAGTGTTGGAATACAATGCTTTAAATATAAAGGTAAAAGAAGTGTTTCAAAAGGAATGGGAGAAATTTAATTTATTGACAGATTTAAAAGGACTTTCCGGGGTACCCCCCAGAGTTGTGTTTAGAAATCCAGAAAATATTAAACACATTTTGGAGAAAGGGAACAACAAAACAAGCAAAGTAGGTGATAGATCAAATTCGGGCAGGACAGGTACATTTAAATGTGGTTCCTGCAACCAATGTGAATATATTATAAACAAAGAGAGTATTTTTTTAGCAAGTAGACAGCTCTGGATAAATGGCAAAGGTTACTTTAATTGTGAGTCCAGGGGATTGGTGTACCTAGCTATGTGCATCACATGCACATCATTTTACGTCGGAAAAACGGAAAGAACAATGAGGAGACGTATATATGAACATATGTATGACATAAAAAAGTGTAAGGGGACGAATGCACTTTATAGGCACACCATAATATGTGAGGAACACAAGTTTAGATTCTTTGTCCTGGAACAAATTAAAAAAGAATTGAGGGGTGGGCCCTGGGAGGAATGTATTGGTTATAGGGAGTTATGGTGGCAATTATTTCTTGAAGCAAATAAAGATCCAGGATTGAACGAATATATTTCGATTCAGCCATTTCTAAAATTGAAAGCAAGTAAGGAATAATAGCTATCCAAATTGCCACTAGGTGGCAATATATCTGTTTAAAATTTTATGTATTTATGAAGGAGTTTCTTTCATGTAACAAATATCCTGAATAAACTTGAAATAGGAGAGTACTTTTACATTTTAGTATTTTAAGATAACATAATAATTTAAATTAATAAGTTTTATGAATTGTATTATTTAAATAAATGAGTTTTTAATTTAATTAATTTATTAATTATTTAATTAAATGGAATTTATGATTGGTTAGGGCAATGACATGCATATATAAAAATCAACAGTTTTTTAGCACACTGCATCTGATGAAGTCCATGGAGGACGAAAACGCATGATTTTGTAATAGCGTTCATTTATTTTGTGAATAAAACTTTTCAACTTTTGGACTGCTTCTCCTTGGCATTCCTCTCTTTGTACAGTTTTTATTTTAAAGAAGTAACAGAAAAAGAAACTGTCTTACCATAACGTTCCATCTGAGTTGTCCATTTTCATTCGTCATCAATGTGTGGGTTCAGTTCTGATCCTTCAGAACAGATTCAGTCGCTTCTATACCTCACAGATTCCAAAAACTCTTGCACACCCCTTACCCATAATGCTTAGGGAAGATTACCTCAGATCAAGTTTGCTGATAAGTGAAAGAAGGATGTGAAATTATATGAAAGGAGACCATATCTGGAGTAGCCATTTATTCCAAAAGGAACAATCTCAGGTGAATGCCCGTTCTTCCAGGAAATCTGGTAGAGGAAGGAGGCAGGGGAGTTGATGACGAATGAAGATACACAAGTCAGATGAAACATTATTGTAAGGCATAACTTCTTTATCTGAAGTTGTCAATCTTCATTCTGGCATCGTATTAGAGTACCCACTACTTACAATCCTGGGTGGACTCAAGGAAGGATATTTCTGTGCACCATTGTACCAAATAATGCCCCTAGAGACCAGATCTAACTTGTAATGAGTAACAAAGGTATGTGGAGATGCCCAAGATGTAGCTGAACAGATGTCATCCATGGATGCTTTCGATTGGAAGACAACAGAAGTATGTACCGCTCTTGTTACGCATGCTTTAAGAGTACAGGCAAAGAAATACACACAGTCCTATAAACAAAAGTGATACAGTCTGAAATCCATTTAGCAAGGGATACTTTGTTCACATGTTGACCTAATTTGTTATGTAAAAAGGAAAAGTACAGTTGTGTACACTTACCATAAATGTAGATGTCCGAGTGTATTCACTGTTGCAGTCATTACATTTGGGTAATCTGCTGGCAGGTTGCCCTCAGTTAAAGTCTTGGGTCCTGCGTCAGTTGCTGTCCCTTCTTCCATGACGTCAGGTCGTCAGGGGTATAAAATCATGCAGCTGACGCCATTACATCGGTTTTTCTTGCCCCCAGATGTCAGGTGCCCCCCAAATGGGGAGCAAAAAAAAAAAAAAAAAAAAATACCTCCAAACAAAAGCAAATACACCAAAAAGGCTTTTAAGCATAATAAAAGAAAGAAGAGGTATAGTAAGAGAAAAGTAGAGGGCTGGAGGGAGGGTAACCAGGACTGCAACAGTGAATACACTTGAACATCTACCTTTATGGTAAGTGTACACAACTGTACTATGTTCATCGTGTTTCACTGTTGCAGTCATTACATACGAGTAGATTCCCAAAGCTAAGGTTGGGAGGATGGATTTATACAGCATTAGGACCAGCTATAAGGCCCTGCAAAACAGCAGTGGCAAAACCAGCTCTGGATTAAGAAAAAATTGGTAAATGATAATGCTTGGTGAAAGTATGAACTGAACTCCAGGTAGCAGCTTCTAGAATATCCCTGGTAGGAACACCTCTGAGAAAGGCTGCTAAAGCAGATGCAGCCCTGGTGGAATGAGATCTAATCCCCTGGGGGATAGGTTTTCCATGGTATAACAGAAAAGAATACAATGGCTTATCCATTTAGAAATGGTTTGCTTTGAAATAGCCTTCCCCTCTGCCCCTGCAACAAATGCTACCAGCAGTTGTTCAAATTTTCTTTGAGATTTAGCCCTGTCCAAGTAGAATCTGAGTTATCTGTGTACATCCAATGAATGTAGAATCCGCTCTCCCTTGTTCTGTGGACTGGGAAAGAAAGCAGGCAAATGAATGGACTGATTAAGAGCCACACTGGATACCACCTTGGGCATGAATGATGGATTGTTCCTGAGTGACACCCTGCCCGCATGAAAGATGATGAAAGGCTTCACTGCCATAAGGGCCTGTAATTCAGAAATCCTTATGGCTGAAGTGATTGCTAAAAGGAAGGCTGTTTTCCAGGAAAGAAATTTTAAGTCTGCAGTTGCAGCTGGCTCGAAAGGAGGTAGAGTGAGTTTCTCCAATACAAAGTTAAGGTCCCGGGCAGGGGTTGCAGCTCTCCTGGGTGGTCTCAAGTTTTTGGCCCCTCTGAGATACTGCTTTAGAAGAGGATGAGTGAAGGGGGGGGGTCTGTGTTGCAATGAGCTGAAATGGCTGAGGCATGGATTTTTATGGAAGAAAAAGACAGGCCCTTGTGAAGCATCTCAGTTAAGTATTGCAAAATCTGAGGTAAACTGAGCACTGCTGTGCTCATCCCTTGAGACTGATTCTAGGCAAAGAATCTTTTCCATTTGTCAGCATAAGATTTTCTAGTACTAGGTCTTCTCGCCTCCAAAATGACATCCATCACAGGTTTGCTGAGGGACGTTAAGGGTGAATTTAAGTGATTAGCCAAGCTGCAAGATTCAATGTTTGGAGTTGAGGGTGCAGAAATTGGTTCTCCTGCTGAGACAGTAAGGAAGGTGTCTGAGGCAGGTGCCATGGAGAAATGTGTGACACACTGCAAAGGAGTGGGTACCAGTGTTGGAGAGGCCAGTCTGGAGCAATCAAAATCATTTCTGGTTTGTCTTATTTGACTTTTAGTAGAACTTTGGAGAGCAAAGGCAAAGGGGGAAAGGCATAGACTGATAGTTTTTTCCAGCTGAAGGACACAGCATCCACTTTTCAGGCTTTTTTGCGATGAGTTCTTGTGCAAAATTTGTCCAACTGGTAGTTCTGGGGTGAGGCAAAAAGATCTATGTCTGGGCTCCCCCATTTGCGTGTCAACATGTTGAAAATCCGTGGTTCCAGTTTCCATTTGTGAGGGTCCATGAGATTTCTGCTTAGTTCATCTGCCAGAACATTCTGATTTCCTGGCAGGAATTGAGCTTGTAGTTGTAGCTCAAGGCAGTGTTCCACAATGCCATGGCTAGTCTGCAGAGGGTGTAGGAATGTGTGCCCCCCTGCTTGTTTATGTACCACATAACTGTGGCGTTGTCCGTTTTTATCAGTAATTGCCCTGGTGAAGATAGTCCTTGAAGGCTGTCAGTGCATTCTGTACAGCTAGCATTTCTTTTTAATTGATATGAAGGTGCATTTGCCCTGAATGCACTTCCCTGCCAGATGAGTCCCCCATGCACAGTCTGATGCGTCTGTAGTTAAGGTTTGGGTGGCGGGGGGTGGTGTGAATGACAGTCCCTTGTTTTGGTGGCCGGCCTCTGCCCACCATAGGAACTCTACGTGCAAGCAAAGTATGATAGGAATCATTGTTTCCAGGCTGTGACAATGTTGACTCCATAAACATTTTAAGCACCACTGAAGTTTCCTCATATGCAGTCTTACATATGGAATTAGAAGAATGCATGAGGCCATAGGTTCATAGGTTCATACTAGGCTATCTGCCCTGGGGCAATTATAAGCCTAGCCCGATTCTGTACAGCTTACGCCACCCCTTGATTTGAGTATACTGTGACATTTTTAAGGTTTAGTTTACTGTGCCTCTGTCTAATAGTGACACGGGAGTAATCCCTGGGACAAACCTACGATCTCCCATCCACCTATCGAGATTCTTCTTGAAGAGATTCAGTGAGGTGCTCTGCCTCACATGAACTGGAATTCTATTCCAGAGCGAAGGGAGCCTCTGGGTTATGAACCTGTCCCTCCAGCAAGTTCTATTTATTTCTGTGCTGAGGTTCAAGTCCCTCAAGCGTGTGGCTCTAAGGGATCTAGATTTACTGAGGTGGAGCATGTCCATTAATTCTGGATTTGACATAGCTTTGTATGTCAGGCATAGATCACCTCGAAGTAGGCGGTATGCAACTGAGTAGAGCTGGAGTTTTTTTAACTGAGCAGCAAATGGCATCTGTTTGAGACCCTTGATCCTCTTGGTGAGATACTTTTGGGGTCTTTCTAATTGCTGCAGGTGTCGGGTATGGTGCATCCCAAAAGGGACATTGTATTCTATGATGGGCCTGATGAGAGATGAATAAAGGGGCACGATTACCTCTCTTGATCTAGATGTGAAACCCTTCGTGATGAGGTGGGCTATGTAGAAGGTCTTTCTAACCACTTTGGCAATGTGGTTTTCAAAGGAGAGATTGCTATCAACTTGGGTCCCCAGGTCCCTAATAACTTTCTCTGTACTTAATGGGTTTCCGCCTATGTGGTAATTTGTAGGCACATTGTTTTTGCCAAAGGGTATGACTATACATTTTTTGGCATTTAGCTTTAAACCATGGCTCTGGCACCAGTTATCTGTCTCTGTGAGACCTTTTTGAAGGATGTTTGTGTCAGCTGGAGAGTCGATTATGGCATCCAGTTTGCAGTCGTCTGCGAACTTGGTGAGCCATAGTCCTCCCACGTTTGCCTGTACCTCGGAAAAGTATATACTGAACAAGAGTGGTCCCAGGACAAAACCCTGTGGGACGCCACTTGTGACCAGTTTCGAGTCTGACATGGCTCCAGCAACTCTCACTCTGTGGATTCTGTCTTTGAGCCAGTTTGCGATCCATCTTGTGAAATAGGGGGTTATATTTAAGCTGGACAGCTGATCTAGAATCCACGAACCCCAAGGCTTGCAGAATTTGCCTTGCAGATAGCAGGGTTTTTGTGGCCACCTGTTTGAAGTAAGTCACCAAATGAATTTGCTTTTCTGGCATTAGGGAAAGCCATCTGGGCAGTTGTATTCAAGCTTGCACCCAGGAATGGAATTTTCTGAGAGGGTACCAGTTGAGATTTCTTTTCGTTTATGATGTACCCTAGACAGGTTAGAAGTCTTTTTACAAACGCCAGATGTTTTAGAAGAATGGCCTGGTTTTCTGCCCGAATTAGACAATCGTCCAGGTATGGATATATTTGAATATTTCTTTGCCTGCAAAATGCAATTACTGGAGCCAGGCACTTTGTGAATACCCTGGGCGCAGTAAACAAGCCAAAGGGCAGTGCAGAGAACTAATAATGCATGCAGCCTGCTTTGAAATGTAGGAATCTTCTGCAAGATTCCCTGATTGGGATATGCAGGTAAGCCTCTTTTAGATTGAGAGTTGCCAGCCAGGTATCCTTGCCTAGCATAGGACGTAACTGGTGAAGAGTCAGCATCTTGAATTTTGGAATGTCCAGAGAGGTGTTTAGAGTAGACCGGTCCAGAATTGAATGCCATGATTTGCCTTTTCTGGGTACCAGGAAAAGTCTGGAATAAAAACCTTGTCCCTTTTCCTCTTCTGGTACTAGCTGAATTGCCCCCATGTTTAGGAGGGAAAGTACTTGTTTCTGAGCCTCTGCCCACTGATTTGGGGGCAGGTCTGGCCACCTGGTTGGAGCTGGCAACATGTGGAAATGAAATCTGTATCCCTCGGACACTATATTTAAAACCCATTTGTCCTGGGTTATAAGTTCCAGTTTCTTGAATGAACAGCCAGTTTTCCCCCCAAAGGGGCGGCTAAGTAAGTGCTTGGTAATTTCAAAGGGAAGTCATTGAGACTGTTTACCATAGGGTGGTGCCTTGTTGTTTCCAGATTTGGAAGTTGAAACACCCCATTGCTTAGATCTGAAAGTCCCTTGGGACTGAAACCTGGTGGTTTTTGAATGTCTGGGTTTGGCCGTAGTGGCTCTGGAAGGAGCTGGAAAGGACCAGTTCTTAGTAGACCAATGCCTACTAAATCTAGAAGGTTGCACTTGTAAGAAATCTTTCACAGTTTGCATAGATTGAGCTTTATCTTCCATCTTTTTTAGAACGTCTACAGCCTTATTGCCAAATAATCGGTCCTGTTGTAAAGGCACATCCAAACGTTTTGCTTTAACGTGATCACGCAGGGATTGCTCCTTAAGCCAAGCATGCCTTCTAAGCACAGACCCTGTAACAGCAGCCCTAAAAGAGGCCTCTAAAGAATCAAAACCACATTGCAAAATATGTTTGCCAACTTGTTCAGGTGAATGCTGCAAGTCCTGCAAATCTTTGTTCTCCACACAGTCAGAAATCAACATAATTTTCTGTTTAAGCAGTCCCATGATATGCGGTTGATATTTTGGCATATGGAATTGACAGTTTAATGCCCTGACTGCTAAGGTTGCAGAAGTATAAACCTTTTTACCCCATCTATCCAGCGGCCTGGAGTCTCTATCAGAAGGGGTAGGATTTTTAGCAGTAGAAGAGCCAGAAGAAGCAGAGTCCTGTTCAGAAGATTCATAGTCAAATTCAATCATAAGCCTCTTGGAGGAGGGGGGTTGACTACCCCTGATTAGAGTAATTAAATCTTCAGCCATTTTGATCATTTGTTTTTTAGACATAGGGGCCTGAACATGTGGCCTGGGTGTCGTTTTTTTAGACAAAGATCGAGATTTAGGCCTTGGCACTGAAGTTGGTGTCAGTTTAATATGCAAGTCTGTAGGTCTGACTGCACCCTCAGAAGCCAGTGCCTGCTCAGCGGCTCTGGACCCATCCAAGGTAGAGACATCCACGGGTTCCAAATGTGAAGCATCTCGCGGCATACCGGTCTCCGAATGGGTCTCAGCAGAGGCCTGCAAATCAGAAGTAGCGGGTATCAGGGGCTGCAAAAGCACCTCACTGAGTACTGGCGAACTGGCGACTGGCTTAGGAGAATAGTCGTCGGCAGTTTTGGACCTCAACGGCCTGTCTCTTTTTTCTTTGAGTTTTTTCGGTATTCCGGTAGTCGGATGACTGACCAACGCCACTTCTGGATAATTAAACAGAGAACTGAAATATTTTGATGCAAAAATGTACCGACGACGGATAGTTCACTGATTAAATAAAAAGCACAAAACCGACAGCAAGGTATGTCGTGGTCAGGGCCTAGGCAAGGAATACAGTACAAATGAAAATCCTTATGAGATATTTGCTTCCCACAAGTAATACAATTATTAACTTTTACTGACATTGGTAAGAAGCAAGAAAAAGTTTCCCCAACGGGGTACTTAGCTTTAAGTTGAAAACTTAAGTTCTGAAACTCGAAAATGAAAATTTCAGGAGTCGGCCGACCGGCACTTGCAAACTGCTTCTGCTTCGGACACCGCACGGCAAGAAAGACTGATGTAATGGCGTCGGCTGCATGTTTTATACCCAACGACCTGATGCCATGGAAGAAGGGACAGCAACTGACGCAGGACCCAAGACTTTGTTAATCAGGCTGACTGGGGGCAACCTGCCAGCGGATTACCCAAATGTAATGACTGCAGCAGTGAAACACGAACATCAAACAGCTGGTCGGTTTTCCTGATACCACTAGTCTTGTCAAGGTAGAATCTTAGTGGTTTGTGAACATCTAACAGGTTTAATGAGTACTCACTCCTGTTAGAGAAATTTGGGAAAAACACCGGAAGGTTGATGCAATGAATAAGGTTGGTTTACGAAACTACCTTACATAGAAAGGATGAATTTGTTCTGACAGAAACTCTATCCTTATGAAAAATCAAATATGGTGGTCTAGACTATAAATGAAAGTACCTGGATTTCCAAATTCCTCTAGCCAAGGTGATGGCTACCAAAAAGATGGTTTTCCAGGACAGAAACTTTAAATCACATGTAGAAGCTGATTCAAATGTGGATTGCGTCAGAGCTTGCAGCATCAGAGTAACGTTCCAAGGACGAGTAGGATCCTTGTAAGGGAGTTACCGTACACATGGAAGCACCTTCACTGAAAATGGAAGCTAGAAAAATAAAAATTTCATGAACTGATGGTGAAAATGGATCGAAGTGATGCAGAGAGGCCCAATGAATAAATCTTTTTCATTTACTTGCATAAAGTTACTTGAAGATGGTTTGTGAGATGGCAAAAGTATGCGTCGGACTGGGGAAGAGAGCATATCATGCCGGGCCCCTAATGGAACTGGAAAAACCAAGTTGTCAGTTTGAGAGAAGTAATGTCTGGGTGACTGATGACTGTCAGGTGTGACAAGAGGTCCAGAGTTGGATTCAGAATCCAAGGTTGTTGTATCAGATAAGGCCAAAGGATGGGGAACAAAATTTGGCGAGGCTAAAAGGGCACAATGAATATGACTTTCCTCTTCAACTTGGTTGCTTTCTGTAGGAATTTGTATATTAGCGGGTTCGGTGGAAAGGTGTAAAAGAAACCGGGTTGCCAATTATGAAGAGCAGCGTCCCTCAGTAATTCCCCCTCCTGGGAGATGAAGGCAAAGTGGCTGCTGCATTTGTTGTTCAGAGGGGAGGCAAAAAGATTGCAGCATGGCTGGCCCCATGTGCTGAATATCCTTTCCAAAACATTTTGTATTGTGGGACCACTCATAAGGTAGAAGAATGCATCTGCTCAATTAGTCTGCTATCATGTTTGACTTTCCAGGAATATGTTTTGCAATCAGAAAGCGGTTGGATGAGAGTGCCCACTGCCTTACTCTGAGGGCTTCTTGGTTTAAGGGGTAAGATCTGGTTTCCCCTTGTTTGTTTGAAAAAAATGCTTCATTGAATTATAACTTGCAATGTAGGCGAATTTACATAAATATAAAACTAATCAAACTAAATCAACATAACAAAAATGATACTTCACATATACTGTTATATATCATATAACGTAAGCAATATTACATAAATTATTCAATTCCTGCCTTTTTTTTTTTTAAAGAAAAGTACAGTTTTGTACCTACCATAAATGTAGATGTTCGAGGATTCCATTGCTGCAGTCCTAACTATTGGGTATAGTCCGCGTCCAGTCGGCCCGAATACCAGAGTATAAGGCTGACGTCGGTCAGGGCGCATTAGACTGACGTCAGTACGTCAGGGTACTAATGCGCATGACCGACGTCATATCCTCAGTCTTTTCTTGCCCCAGATGTCAGAAGACCCTAAAAAGACAAGTCCCAAAATACCTGCACCAAAAACATGTACAATATATACAACAATATATACAAAAATATAAGCATGTAAACTCACCTACACAACCACCCCTAAACACAGAGGGGAAGGAGGGAGGGTAAATTGGACTGCAGCAATGGAATCCTCGAACATCTACATTTATGGTAGGTACAAAACTGTACTATGTTCTTCGTTTTCCATTGCTGCAGTCCTAACTATTGGGTAGAATCCCAAAGCAGAGGTAAGGGAGGCTGGCAAATCATAAAGAAGTAGGAGCTGACAACATGCCTTGCAAAACAGCTGTGGCAAAACCAGCCCTAGACTTAGAGTAGATAGGAAGGTGATAATGCTTAGAGAAAGTATGCACTGAACTCCAAGTAGCTGCTTCCAAAATATCCTTAGTTGCCACCCCTTAGAAATGCTGTTGAAGTGGCAGTAGCCCTAGTGGAATGAGGCCTAATCCCAGCTGGAATCTCCTTGCCATGATGGGAATAACAAAATGCAATGCAAAAGCCAATCCACCTAGAAATAGTTTGTTTTGACACAGGCTTGCCCTGTGAACTCAAAGCAAAAGAAACAAACAACTGCTGAGACTGCCTAAAATCCTTAGTCCTGCTTAAATAATAACGCAATTGCCTGTGTACATCTAAAGTGTGCAAAATCTTTTCCCCTTTATTTTGAGGGTCTGCATAAAACGTAGGCAAATGAATAGTTTGGTTTAAAGCCACACTAGAAACCACCTTAGGCATAAAGGAAGGATTAGTGCGTAATGATACCCTATCCTTATGGAAAATCAAAAGGGCTCTACTGCCATAAGGGCCTGCAACTCAGACACCCTTCTTGCAGAAGTAATAGCCAACAGAAAAGCAGTCTTCCATGACAAGTATTTCAATTCAGCAGTAGCTGCAGGCTCAAAAGGTTGTAGAGTAAGTTTTTCCAACACAAAATTGAGATCCCAAGCAGGAGTAGGAGCTCTACGTGGGGGTCTTATATTCTTTGCCCCTCTAAGAAACTGCTTGAACAAAGGATGCGAAAACAAAGGTGGGTCACAATCATAGTGAGCTGAAATTGCTGCAGCATGAATCTTAATGGAAGAGAAGGACAAACCTTTGTCCAATAACTCAGTAAGATATTGAAGAGCCACACTCAAATTAGGCTCAGAAATCTCCAAATTCTTTGCTGTACTCCAAAATAAAATCTCTTCCATTTGTCTGCGTACACTCTCCTTGTACTAGGTCTTCTAGCTTCCATAATCACATTTAAAACTTGTTGAGGAAGTTGAGACCTGCTGTGTTTCAACACAGAATATGCCAGGCTGTTAGATGAAGAGAGTGAAGCTTGACATTGAGCAGATGACCGTCCTTCTGAGATAACAGATGAGGAATCAGAGGTAAAGGCCATGGAGGCTACTTTACCAGACTCCGTAGTAGTGGGTACCAGTGTTGCCGAGGCCAATCTGGAGCTATCAAAATCATCCTTGGCCTGTCTTGTCTGACCTTTAATAGTACCTTTGGAAGAAGAGGCAGAGGTGGAAAGGCATACACATGAAGGTTTTTCCAACTGAAAGACAGAGCATCCACTTTCCAAGCTGTGTGATGAAACCCCTTTGTGCAATACTTTGGCAGCTGGTGGTTTAGTGGAGAAGCGAACAGATCTATGTCTGGAGTTCCCCATGACACTGTCAATTTCTGAAATACATGAAGATCCAGTTTCCACTCGTGGGGATCCATGATTTGTCTGCTTAACACATCTGCTAAGGAGTTCTGTGCTCCTGGCAGAAACCTTGCCTGAAGAGTTAGTTGCAAGCTTAGCGCAGTCTCCCATAATATCATTGCTTGCCTGCATAGAGGATAAGAATGTGTTCCCCCTTGCTTGTTGATGTACCACATGACAGTTGTGTTGTCTGTTAGAATCAACACCTGCCCTGGTAGAAGTAACTCCTTGAAAGCCATTAATGCAAACTGGACTGCTAACATCTCCTTCATGTTGATATGTAGATGCTGTAGTCTGGCAGGCCACTTGTCTTGTATCCACTTTCCATTTAGATGAGCTCCCCAAGCAATGTCCGAGGCATCTGTCGTTAAGATCTGACTTGCCTCTGGCCGGGTCACAGAGAGTCCCTTGTTTAGGTGACATTCCTGAGCCCACCACAAGAATTCTTTTTGAAGGCAAGGTATTATTTGAATGACAGTGTCCAAATCCTGGCAGTGCTGTGTCCATACATTTTGAGATACCATTGTAGCTTCCTCATATGCAGTTTGGCATTGGGAAGCACCAGAATACAAGATGCCATGAACCCTAATGCTTGAAGGACTGTCCTTGCAGTCAGCACGGACTGATGAGATAGTTGATGGAAGTAAAGCGACAGACTCTTTTGTTTGTCCGGGGTGAAAAGGCCATCTGGGCTGCTGTATTCAGTCTCACACCCAGAAAGCACATGTCTTGAGAGGGTACTAGACTGGACTTTATTTCGTTCACAGAATACCCTAGGCATCTTAGCACTGCTATAACATATTCCAGATGCTGTAGAAGGTCTTCCTTTTCTTGAGCCAGAATCAGGCAGTCGTCCAAGTAAGGATAGATTTGAATTCCTTGAAGCCTGAAGTAAGCTATCACTGGAGCCAGAACCTTTGTGAATACTCTGGGCAGTAGATAAGCCAAAGGGCAATGCAGAGAACTGATAATGAGAATTTCCAGCTCGAAACCGCAGATACTTCCTGCAACTTAGCCTTATAGGCACATGAAGGTAAGCTTCCTTGAGATCTAAAGTTACCATCCAGTGATCTTTGCCCAGCAGAGGTAAAAGCTGTTGTAACGTCAACATCTTGAACTTGGGAATGTCCAAAAACGTGTTGAGGAGAGATAAATCCAAAATTGGTCTCCACGTGTTCCCCTTCTTTGGTACTAGGAACAGGCGAGAATAAAATCCTAGGCCCCTTTCTGATACAGGGACTGGCTGAATGGCCCCTATCTGGAGTAACTGAAAAACTTGCTTGTGAGCCTCTTTTCTTTGTGGAGGAGGAACGTCTGGCATGCCTTTGAAAGGGGGCATTGTATGGAAATAAAATCTGTAACCGTGGTGAATGATATCCAACACCCATTTGTCTTGAGTAATTAAATCCCAATTTTCTTTGAAAAGAGACAGTCTTCCTCCCAAAGGAGCTGCCAGACGGGAATCTACTGGCAGCTGAAAAGACAGGTCATTGGGTCTGTTTACGAAAGGACTGACCCCTGCCCTCACCAGAAGTCTGGGCAGGTGAACTTCCTGTTCTAGGCCTAAAAGAACCTTGAGCCCTGCCCCTACCACGTCTAGACCTACCCCTAGACTGGGAATCATAAGCAGGATATGTCCACCCCTTAGCAGGCCAATTTCTACTAAACTTTGGTGGCTGCACCTGCAAAAAATCTTTAACAGTTTGCATAGACTTAGCTTTGTCCTCCATTTTCTTTAAAACTGCTTCCACAGGCGATCCAAACAACACATCAGACTGTAAAGGAGCATCCAAAATCCTTGTCTTAACATGCTCAGCTAAATTCTGATCCTTCAACCAGGCATGCCTGCGAAGAACAGAACTGGTAGCAGCCACCCTCGAGGAGGCCTGTACAGCATCAAAACCACATTGCAAAGAATGCTTACCCACTTGTTCAGACACATGAACCAAATCCAGCAACTCTTTACACTCAACACCTTCCGCCAAAGCATCCACCTTAGATTTCAATTGTGAAAGGAGATAATTCTGATATTTTAGCATGTGAAACTGACAATTCAATGCTCTCATGGCTAGAGTGGAAGAAGTATACACTTTCTTTCCCCACCTATCCAAAGCCCTTGCCTCTTTATCAGTGGGAACAGGAGTTTTAACCACAGAAGCCTTAACACCTTTAGGCCCTTGAGAAATAGTTTCTGGGTCCGCCCTAGGACTCTTAAACAAATATTTATGAGCTTGGGCACCCTATAATACCTATCAGGCTTAACAGGAGCAGGAGGCAAAGAGTCAGGGTTCAGGGAAGCCTCTGCAAAAACATCTTCCACCACATTTAACACAGGAGGAATAGCTAAAGGCCTATGCTGGGGTAAAAACAAGAATTCCCTAAGCCTTTTCCTGGAATCAGAGTAATCCTGGCCTTCCCATTTAAAGTGCTCCCTCATGGAATGCAGAGTCTCTGAAAATGAGAAATCCTCAGGAGGAGAAGCTGTAGGAGTGGAATCATCCACATCAGAATCAGAATAAGTAGGATACTCCTGCATATCTTCCGCAGAAGATTCTGAAGCCTCTGAACACTGTTCAAAACTATCAAACTCCGGTTCCACCCTAGGCCTCTTATCAGGGGGGGGGCATAGAACCTCTAATCATAGTAATCAAATCTTCTGCCATTTTAAGCATATGTTTCTTAGGTACAGAACCCGAAATGCTAGGAGAAGCCCCCACTGAAGCTGAACTAGGCCTACCTCTCAAAGAAGTTTTGGCAACAGAAGGAGAGGCTCTAACTACCTTGGGAAGAGAGGGAAGAACAGTCACCTGAGAAGCCCCCTCAGCCTGGCCTACCTCCTGAGAAGGCACATCCTGAAATAGTAAAGTTTCTGCCTGGGACTCCATGGAAACTCCTGGCAAAACCTCTGGCTCCACTGAGCCTTCTAAAGAACCGACGTCCGGGACTGCCGGTTCATCAACCCTAGGCTTCGCTGTTTTGTCCTTGCGCTTCTTGGAGGAAGCGGGCGTCGGAGCATCCGACGGCATTTTATAATTGCAACGCTTCCCAAACACTAACCTGGCACAGTCTAACCTCCTCTTAATAGTGCGTTTGTTAAACCTAGCACAAGAGCGGCAACCAACAACGTCGTGCTCAGGCCCTAAACAAGGTATACACAAGGTATGGTAATCCCTATGAGGTATCTGTTTCCCACAAGAAATACAGTTATTCACTTTTTCTGACATCCGGTAAAATACTGAGGCAAGAAAAACCAAAATGTTCCCAACGGGTACTTAGCCAACTCTGTTTCGGTCTGAAACTCCGGTTTCGGAAATATTTCAGAACGCCAACCTGCACTCGCAAAACTGCTTCTGCATCGGACCATGCGGCAAAAAAGACTGAGGATATGACGTCGGTCATGCGCATTAGTACCCTGACGTACTGACGTCAGTCTAATGCGCCCTGACCGACGTCAGCCTTATACTCTGGTATTCGGGCCGACTGGACGCGGACTATACCCAATAGTTAGGACTGCAGCAATGGAAAACGAAGAACATCATTTTTATTAAACCATCACTTACTACACAGGCAATCATACATTTATACAGATAAAAGCAAACCACAGAGACATAATCCTAGTTGCAAGCATTTTACATCACAAACTATACTGTCATACTCCCAGTTGCAAACATTATACCATCACTTATAAGCTACCCAGTTTTTCTCACTCAAACATTATATAGCTCATTTAAGTTCTGCTGCCTTTTAAACCTCATTCTTCCCGTGTCTGTATTGTTCTCACAATTCCCACTTTTTTTCTATGTAGTTTGCTCCTACTCCTTTCTAAAGATCTCAGTTCCAGTTGTTTTATGTCTGTTACTATATTCACTACATCCAGTCTAGTTGGGATTAGATTTTGATTTTCATTTTCTATTAATTGCTATTTAGGCAGCCACCAATATTAGACACAGCAAGCCCTTACCATGTCTAGGCAATTCCGATTCTGTATCATAGCTCAGAAAAATCATCTCCCTCGTCAGAACAATCTGCCCACCAAGCACCTCCAAAAGTGCGTTCCGCAAGGAATCCTTAAAGTACGCCAACTCACCGCATTCCCAGAGAATATGCACCCAATTCCCTCTTTCTTCCCCTTCACACCTCCAACATTTACTCTCTGCAGACTACTTGGGATATAAAAATAACTATGTAAACATTTCCAGGCAAAAATCCTAAATCTTCTAGATTTTTTGCATATAGGCTCATAGGAAGTTACCAGGCTATTGGCCCTGAGGCCCTTACAAGCCTAGCCAAGAATTTAGCCCATGTTCTGACAAGTCAGCACCCAGATGCAGGCCTGTCCAGTATTTGGGAGACATACACAAATCCTTCCATATTTTTTTTTTTTTGTGAATTGCTTTACCCAGTCTCTCTACCCAAAACTATCTAAACTCCTCTAATTGACTCTCATAGTTATCATGCAATATTTTATATCTTTTACTGATTATTCCTTTTTTAATGGCAGCTTCTGCTCCAGATTCTATTACAAACTCTACCACTTCTGGTCTTTCATTAACCCCCCCCCCCCCCCCCCATTTCTTTCTCTTTGCTTATACTCTGATATCAATCCTTGACAGGGAAGGCAATCTCTAACCTGCAGTCCAAATAAATTCTTGGCGTCTTCCCATTCTATCACCTTTCCCTCTCTAGTTATTTGCTCCCAATGCCTTGGTTCTTTTGCCAGTTTTCTCCAATAAATTCCAGCCCCCTCTTGCTATTGTCTGTATCCCCAATTGTAGTCATCCCTATCGGCAGAATCTCCCCTTTCCATCCCACTGATGGTTTAGTTCTTAGAATACTTTCTGCTACTTTAAGGATATAATATTCTGAATGATCACCGTTATTCTCCTCAATTGTTTCTTGAATTTCTTTCCACTTTGAATTATACTTATCTGCTTGTGCTATGTATAGGAGTCTTAACTGTGTAGCTCTGAAATACCCCTTCAAATTGGGTAATCCCAATCCTCCCTGTTCTACTGGAAGAATCATCTTATCCCACTTGACTCTTGCTGTCTTCCCCTCCCAGATAAAATCCTTCAGCTCAATTGCTACCCACAACTTTTCCTCTGGTTGATAAAATATACCTGACCTGTGTATAAAACTAAAGGGACTAAAACATTTTAAATGCTTGCATCTTACTATCCATATAGCAAGCCTTCCATTTTCTCAGTTTTTGTATTATCTTTCATTTAGTCTCTTCCCACATATCCTTAGCTGTCATACTAGAATATTTTTTAATCCATGCGCCTAAATATTTCATTTTATTATGTCTCCATAAATATGGGTATTCCTGAACCAGTTCATGTGTGTGTACATAATTTATCGCTATTGCCTTTGTTTTAGCTTCATTATTTTTGCAGCCTGAAAAGATCTAAAACTGTCTCAAAATGTTCCACAATACTATAATATCTTTTTCTGGTTTTGTTGGGTAGAAAATAATATAATCTGCAAATAAAGTCTGCTTTTCTTGACTACCATACCAATTATATTCTTGAATTTCTGAGTCACTTAATTTCTTTGCCAGTGGTTCCAAATATAATGCAAATAATAAAGAGGAAAGAGGACACCCCTGCCTGATTCCCCTGCTCAAGGAGAAATTATCAGAGAGGACCCCACCTATTTTAATTTTCATCTCCAATCTCTAATATATACTCCTAATCAACCTTATAATTTTTTTCAAGAAATGCAAATGCTTACATTGCCCTGCGCATAAAGTCCCAGCTTACTCTGTCAAATGCTTTCTCTGCATCAAGACCCATGAACAACACTGGTATTTTCTTACATTCTGCTTCCCTCTGGATCATCAATATTCTGCTAATGTTGTCAAATGTTTGCCTTCCCTCCACAAAACCACATTGATCCATATCTATCAGTTTTTGCATTACTTTTGCCATTCTTTCAGCCATTATAGACATGAACCCTTTGTAATCAATGTTTAGGATTGAAATGGTCTGATGGATCTTTACCCTCTTTAGTATCACAGCTACCACTGCTTTCTTCCAGGATGGTGGCATTTCTCCTCCTAAGATACTGTTAAAAAAAACCTTCCAGATCTTTATCAGTTTGTTCCTCCTAGCTTTCAAACTTCCACAGGAATACCATCTATTCCTGCGGCCTTTCTTGTAGATTGGTTAAACATCACAATTTTTATCTCATCTCCTCCTATCCTAACCATTAGTAATTGGGCCTCGTTTACCTCTAACCTTGGCATATTTAATTCTTCCATAAACATTTCCATTTGCATCGTTTGTGATTTTCATATCTCTCTGCTTTATAGAGACTCTTACAGAATTTCCGAAATATTTCTAATATTTCTACAGGATCTCGTTACCTTCCTTGTTATAGGCTCCCTAAGTCTGGGGACAGCCCCTTCTACTTTCTGTTGCCTGAGTAGTTGAGCTAAAAGTTTTTGTGCTCTAGTGTAGTTATCAAAAAACAGTTGCTAAACAGTAAGCATTCTAAGCTTGTGAATATTATAGAGGTAACGTTTAATTTCTGCCTAGCACTCTGCAGTTAACCCTCTTTCATGCTCTGTGAGATTCCCCTATTCCACAATACTTTAACATTTGTCAGTCCCTCTAAGTAATTCTTGCTACTTGTTAACCATAGCTCCCTTTCTTTTATTTCCACTGTATTTTTAAACTTCACCTTAATTTTTTCCACTCCCTAGCTATATTTTCAGAAGAAATTTCTATCCTAACAGTTCCTGAATAATCTCCACTACCAATTCCTTGAAATGCTTTCTTTTCAACAGATTGGTGGGAAAGTGCCAATGTCTAATTTTTATTTCATTATCCAGTGCTTTTATTTTAGCGATTATTATCGCATGATCTGAAATAGTTACTAGATAAGTATCAAGACCCTCAATTAAATGCACACATTCCGGTGAAATGTAAATTCTGTCTAGCCTAGAGCAGTTTTTTATAACTTGGGAAATATGTAAATTCACTCCGAACTCCTATTACTGAATTCACATCTTCCATGCCAAATATTTTCATAAATTTCTTCAAAAATCTACCATCCTTTGTTATATTTTCCCTTTTGGGCACCCAACACATCTTTACTGCTGCAAATCAAATTCAAGTCCCCACCTATAAGTAATATTCCTTGCTGAAAACTGATTTCTAACAGAATTTTCTTAAGCTCCATTATAGCAATTTTAGGTGGAATATAAATATATGCCAGTGTAATCCTCCTCCCTTTCCAGTAGCTCCTTAGCACTACAAATCTGTCATTATTTTTTTATCTTCTATCACTACTGGAGCGCATCTTGCAATCAATACAAGTACTCATCTTTTTCTTTGTCCCAGGTATTCCGCTGAATAACCTTCCTGAAAACGTTTTACCAAATTCACAAGTTCAGTTCTAAGTGTCTCCTGTAACAGCGATTTGCACTCTACATTTTTTAATATAGTTCACTACTCTTTCTCGTTTGTATTTACCTGTGAGGCCATTTACATTTAAAGACATTAATGAAAGAATCATTGTATTAAAAAGTTATTATTCCTCCTTTTATGTACAAAACCTTTTTTGTTAAAGGTCTAGTTCCAGCTTTTGTGTTACATGCATATACTGTTTGGCAGGTTGATCTTTTTACAGTTGTTTCTTGTCATATCCAGTTGAGCCTATGTCACATCTTATAAAACTTTTTGTTTTACTGAAAGGCCTCAAATGCGGAGAACTTTTCATAATTGCATACCGGATCGGTCGAGGCCCGGGTTAACAACGACCGCCACCAGTACTGTTAGCCAACAGGGTGCTGGCGGAAATTGGGCTACTGTTGGCCGAAGGAGAAGAGGAGGGCGAAGGCATGCCCGAAGGCAGGAAGGTTAGGAGTGTAGCAGTGAGGTTAGGAACTTTGAATGTTGGCAGTATGACTGGAATAGGAAGAGAGCTAGCTGATATGATGGAGAGAAGGAAGGTTGATATATTGTGTGTGCAAGAGACCAGATGGAAGGGAAGTAAGGCCAGGTGTTTAGGAAACGGGTTCAAATTGTTTTATCATGGTGTGGATGGCAGGAGAAATGGGGTAGGGGTTATACTAAAGGAACAATATGTCAAGAGTGTTTTAGATGTGAAGAGAGTGTCTGACAGAGTGATGTTTATGAAGCTCGAAATTGATGGTGCAATGATGAATGTTGTTAGTGCATATGCTCCACAAGCTGGGTGTGCGATGGATGAGAAAGAGAAATTTTGGAGTGAGTTGGATGAAGTTGTGGTGAGTGTACCCAAGGGTGAGAGACTAGTGATTGGAGCGGACTTTAATGGGCATGTTGGTGAAGTGAACAGAGGGGATGAGGAAGTGATGGGTAGGTATGGTGTTAAGGAGAGGAATGCAGAAGGTCAGATGATAGTGGATTTTGCGAAAAGGATGGACATGGCTGTGGTGAATACGTATTTTAAGAAGAAGGAGGAGCATAGGGTGACATACAAGAGTGGAGGAAGATGCTCACAGGTGGATTATATCCTATGTAGGAGGGCCAGTCTGAAGGAGATTGGAGACTGTAAAGTGGTGGCAGGGGAAAGTGTAGTTAAGCAGCATAGAATGGTGGTATGTAGAATGACGTTGGTGATCAAGAACAGGAGGAGGAGTGTGAAAGCTGTGTCGAGGATTAAATGGTGGAAGTTAAAAAAGGGTGATTGTGAAGTGGAGTTTAGGGAAGAGTTAAGACAGGCACTGGGAGGCAGTGGAGAGGTACCGAATAGCTGGGTAACTACAGCAGAACTAGTAAGGGTGACTGCTAGAAAGGTGCTTGGTGTGACATCTGGACAGAGGAAGGAGGATAAGGAGACCTGGTGGTGGAATGAGGAAGTACAGGAGAGTATAAAGAGGAAGAGACTGGCGAAGAAGAAGTGGGATTGTCAAAGAGATGAAGAAAGTAGACATGAGTATAAGGAGATGAGGCGCATGGCAAAGAGAGAGGTGGCGAAAGCTAAGGATAAGGAGAGTTGTATGAGAGATTGGACACTAAAGAGGGAGAAAATGACCTGTACCGATTAGCTAGACAGAGGGACAGAGCTGGGAAAGATGTGCAGCAAGTACGGGTGATTAAGGATAGTGAGGGAAAGGTACTCACAAGAGAGGAGAGTGTGTTGAGTAGATGGAAAGAGTATTTTGAGAGGCTGATGAATGAAGAGAATGAGAGAGAGAGAAGGTTGGATGATGTGGGTATAGTGAATCAGGAAGTGAAACAGATTAGCAAGGAGGAAGTAAGGGCAGCTATGAAGAGGATGAAGAATGGAAAGGCTGTTGGCCCAGATGACATACCAATGGAAGCATGGAGGTGCTTAGGAGAAATGGCAGTGGAATTTCTAACTAGATTGTTTAATGAAATTTTGGAAAGTCAGAGGATGCCTGAGGAGTGGAGAAAGTGTTTTGGTACCTATCTTTAAGAATAAGGGTGATGTGCAGAGCTGCAGTAACTACAGAGGGATAAAACTGATTAGTCACAGCTTGAAGTTATGGGAAAGAGTAGTGGAAGCAAGGTTAAGAAGGGAGGTGATGATTAGTGATCAGCAGTATGGTTTCATGCCAGGAAAGAGCACTACAGATGCAATGTTTGCTCTGAGAGTGTTGTTGGAGAAATACAGAGAAGGTCAGAAGGAGTTGCATTGTGTCTTTGTAGACTTGGAGAAAGCATATGACAGGGTGCCTAGAGAAGAGTTCTGGTATTGTATGAGGAAGTCGGGAGTGGCAGAGAAGTATGTAACAGTGGTATAGGATATGTACGAGGGTAGTGTGACAGTGGTGAGGACTGCAGTGGGAGTGACAGATCCGTTTAAGGTGGAGGTGGGATTACATCAAGGATCAGCTCTGAGTCCTTTCTTATTTGCAGTGGTGATGGACAGGTTGACAGATGAGATCAGACAGGAGGCCCCGTGGACTATGATGTTTGCAGATGACATTGTGATCTGTAGTGAGAGTAGGAATCAGGTTGAGGAGACGCTGGAGAGGTGGAGATATGCTCTAGAGAGCAGAGGAATGAAGGTCAGCAGGGCTAAGACAGAATATATGTGTGTAAATGAGAGGGAGGGTACAGGAATGGTGAGGATGCAGGGAGTAGAGTTGGTAAAGGTGGACGAGTTTAAGTACTTGGGATCAACAGTTTAGAGTAATGGTGAATGTGGAAGAGAGGTGAAAAAGAGAGTACAGGCAGGGTGGAATGGGTGGAGAAGAGTGGCAGGAGTGATTTGTGACAGACGGGTACCAGTAAGAGTGAAAGGGAAGGTCTACAAGAGGGTAGTGAGACCAGCTATGTTATATGGGTTGGAGACAGTGGCACTGACAAAAAGGCAGGAGTCAGAGCTGGATGTGGCAGAGTTAAAGATGTTAAGATTTGCACTCGATGTGACTAGGATGGATAGGATTAGGAATCAGTGTCTTAGAGAGTCAGCTCATGTTGGACAGTTTGGAGATAAAGCAAGAGAAACGAGATTGCGTTGGTTTGGACATGTGCTGAGGAGGGATGATGGGTATATTGGGAAAAAGATGCTAAGGATGGAGCTGCCAGGTAAGAGGAATAGAGGAAGGCCTAAGATAAGGTTTATGGACGTGGTGAGAGAGGACATGCAGGTGGTTGGTGTGACAGAGCAAGATGCAGAGGATAGGAAGAAATGGAAAGAGATGATCCGCTGTGGCGACCCCTAACGGGAAAAGCCAAAAGAGAATGATGATGATCCTCATAACAGGAGCAAAATTACCAAACTGACAGTTACACTCACAGACCTGAGTTAACTTAAAAGAAAGGTTACCTATGCTAAGAGGCATGGTGCAGCCTGCACTTCTACTAAGTGCTGATTGGTTTTGTCTCATCTTTATAGCTCTCCTACCTGGGAAAACCCCTGAATGTTTTCAGAGAATGTTAACTACCTACGGAAAGCCTCCGAATGCTTTCATAGAACATTATCTACCTTGGGCAGACGCTTGAATGCTTTCAGAGAAAATTATCTCCTAACCAATTTCTCTCTTCTTTTTTCCCCAGCCAATCACTCTCCACCAGACTATAGCCAGTTTCTCTTTTTCAGATGGTCTCCCTGGAGACATGAGAATATGGCAACCAGTTTGTCCTTATCGGACTGTTTCAATGGAAATATGAAGACCAGCTGCAGAATGGTTACTGAGCACACATGTATTTGCTTGCAAAAATAAGCCTCATATTATTCCGTATTCTTTTTCACTTACTTGCTCTCTCTGAAAATGTGTTACTAAATCAAACGTCTTTAATCCAGTCATTTCCGCATGCAAGAATGAGAAAAGGCACGTTAATTTTTCTTTTGTCATGGTTTTTAACCAGGCTTTTTTTTTTTTACATAACAGTGCCTACATACTTCTTAAAACTGAACAAGAGAGAGAGAAGGAAGAGAGAAAAAAATCAACAGCAGCACCTGTTTACAACTCCTATCACACAATAAACTGAAAAGAAAAAACTTTACCTTATAGCATGTAAAGAAAACTACATGCCACAAAAAAGGTACTATTTAAGAAAAAAAATCTTTACTTGGTTAATTTTCTCCCCTCCTCTTCCCAAAGCACTTTTCTGAATATTAATAACATGCAGTAGGTCATATGTTTTAGAGTCCCCCACAAGCCCAACAAATTCTGAAAAAGTCCAATATTTCCAGATTTTCTTATTCTGCCATATTTCATGAATATAATTATTGCATTGTAATCCAACACTAACTTACTGTTTTTCATTACTCTTCATTTCCAAAATCCTCTCTCTGCTTCATTTCCAACATACTCTCTATTCTTCTACTCTACTCGCATATTCCCCTCCTTCTCTCCAGCATTTTCCATTGAAAATTTTGAAAAGGTTTCACATGTACAGCCCCCTCTGTGTTTTTTTATTACCAGAAGAACAAGAAACAGAAAAAGAAGTTATGTGCTTACCATAACGTTCCATGCGAGCTGTTCTTCTCGCCTTTATTCTTACTGATGGGTTCGGAGTCGATCCTTGGCTTCGAGTTGGCCAATTTGTAAAGCTCGAGGTCTCTAACAGCTCAAGGCCAAAACCCTATCCCACAATGCACCTCTACCTTCCCCAGATCTTGTTTGCTGCCAACTAGTGGTAAGTCTAAATCAGATTTCGAAGGAAACCCTAAGGACAACTAGTGAGAGCAAACTCCTCAGAAGAACCAAAACCAAAGTAGAGCCTCTCTCGAACTTCCAGACATTGGATGGGGGTAGGTGGGGGGTTGTAAGAATGAAAGTGAGAACAACAACTCACATGGAATTTTATGGTAAGTACATAACTTCTTTATGTGAAGTTGTTCAATCTCACCTTCATTCTTAACTGATGGGTAGTGTCCCCAGCACTAAGGACAGCAGAACCAAAAGAAGCCCTGTCCCTAGAGGCCTTGCCTACTTTGTAGTGAGTTATTAAGATATATGGATTTGACCACGTGGCAGCTGCACAAATAGAATCAACAGGTAGTCTGGCCAAAAAGGCGATGGACGTAGAAACAGCTCTGGTTGAATGTGCCTTGACTTTGCTCTCTAAAGAAACATCTGCCTTGTGGTATATAAAGGATATACAATCAGAAAGACATTTAGATAAAGAAGAAGAAGATACTCCTGCACCTTTCTTGGAATCTGAGGAAGAGACGAACAACTTATCAGCTCTTCTATGGTCTTTTGTCCTGTCTCAATAGAAAAAAACGTTGTCTATAAACGTCAAGCTTGTGAAGCTGATATTCCAATTGATTAGTGTGATTGGGAAAGAAAATGGGTAATTCAATTGCCTAAGGGTGCATTCTGCACAAATTTCTGGTAAGAACGAAGGGTTCGTCCAGAGGGAAACCCTATCTTTGTGGAATATCAAATATGGGTGCTTAACTGAAAGGGCTTGCAACTCTGAAATTCTGCATGCAGATGTAATGGCCACCAAGAAAATGGTCTTCCAAGAAAGACATTTCAGCTCACAGGAAGAAGCAGGTTCAAATGGTGGGCGATTAATCTTGGATAGGACTAAATTCAGATTCCATGGAGCGGTAGGTGATCTAATTGGAGGTTTTAGATGCACTGTACCCTTCAAAAAGGCCTTTGCCATCTTGTGGGACATAATACCGTTTCCTGATTCACCTATATGGAAATTAGACATAGCAGCGAGTTGTACCTGGATAGTTGCTACTGCAGCTCCTTCGTTGAACTGTTTGGTCAGAAACTTTTAAGATATTTGATATGGAGGCTAGAAAAGGGTCAATGTTATTTTGCTGAGCCCAGATTGAAAACCACTGAGATACAGTTTCCTGGTTGAGGACATGTGTGAAGACAAGAGAATATGTTGAGCTTCCTTTGATAAATTTTGGAACCTGGCTATTCTAGGAACTGGAGCAGCCAAGCTGTCAGTTTGATGGACTGAAGAGAAGGGTGAAGAGATCCTGACGAGTGGGTCAGAAGATCCGGCACTGGGTCCAGGATCCAAAATTCTTCTGTTAGATGAGGCTTAAGAAAGGGGAACCAGATTTGACGAGGCCAATATAGGGCTGTTAAGATAAGTGTCCTGCCCAGAAAACTGGCTTTCTGCAAAACTTTGAGAATCAGGGGAAAGGGAGGGACTGCATAAAGGAGTCTCTGGGCCAATCGTGTACGAGCACAGCCCTTGGGGACTGTCTCTGTTGAGTGATCCGGGCAAGGTAGTTGCTGTATTTGGCATTTGTGGGAGTCGCAAAGAGGTCGCAGCAAGGCTGCCCCATCTGCGGAAAATCATTTCTGCTACTTCTTTCTTGAGGGACCACTCATGAGGCAACAGAAGTGCTCTGCTGAGTTTGTCTGCTATCACATTGGATTTCCCCAGGATGTGCATTGCTATTAGAAAGTGCTGGGTGGACTCTGCCCATTTCCATACTCTGAGAGCCTTTCGACATAGGAGATAAGATCTGGTTCCACCCTGTTTGTTTATATACCAGACTACGGACATGTTGTCTGACTGGATTGAAACTGTGCCCAGAGGAAGAGAGTCTTGAAAGGACTGCAACGCTAAGAGAACCACGGTCACCTCTAGGACGTTTATGTGCAACTGAGCCTCGTGTACCTGCCATGTACCTTGGGCTGTCCTTCCATGATAATGCCCCCCGCACCTGATCAAGGGAGGTGTCCGTAGTCACCACTGCAAACGGAAGGACAAAGGGACGTTAGATGGTCACTGATTCGGATGTTAGCCACCACCGAAGATCGTCCTTGCAAGAGTTGGTTATCAGAACTGGGTGATTCATTGGCAAGTCCTGAAAAGTCCATTGTGTGAATAGCAGCCACTGAAAAATGCGCTTGTGAGATCTCGTCACAGGTATTGCAATGATAGCTGCTGCCATAGTACTCAGCAGCTTGAGAATCTGCGAAGCTGGTGCTCTGTGTTTTGAAAGAAGATAATACAGTTGTGTACACTTACCACAAATGTAGATGTTTGAGTGCATTCACTGTTGCAGTCATTACATTTGGGTAGATTCCCAAAGCTATGGTTGGGAGGAGGAATTATAGACAGCATTAGGACCAGCTGTAAGGCCCTGCAAGACTGCAGTGGCAAAGCCTGCTCTGGATTTAGAGAAAATTGGCAAATGATAATGCTTGGTGAAAGTATGTACAGAACTACAGGTGGAATCTTCTAGGATGTCCCTGGTAGAGACGCCTCTGAGAAAAGCTGTAGAGGTAGATGCAGCCCTGGTGGAGTGAGGTCTGATCCCCTGTGGGATAAGTTTTCCATGGTGCATACATCAGAAATGAATGCAATGGCCTATCCATTTAGAAATGGTTTGCTTTGAAATAGCCTTCCCCTCTGCCCCTGCAGCAAATGCCACCAGCAATTGTTCAGATTTCCTTTGAGGTTTAGTCCTGTCCAAGTAGAATCGAAGTTGTCTGTGCACATCTAAGGAGTGCAGTATCCGTTCCCCTTTGTTCTGTGGATTGGGGAAGAAGGCTGGCAAATGAATGGACTGATTAAGCGCCACACTGGATACTATCTTGGGCATGAAGGATGGATTGGTTCTGAGGGACACCTTGTCCGCATGAAAGATGATGAAAGGCTCCACTGCCATAAGGGCCAGCAATTCAGATACCCTTCTTGCTGAAGTGATTGCTAAAAGGAAAGCCGTTTTCCAAGAAAGAAATTTTAAGTCTGCAGTAGCAGCTGGCTCGAAAGGAGGTAGAGTGAGTTTCTCCAAAACAAAGTTAAGGTCGCAGGCTGGGGTTGGAGCTCTCCTGGGTGGTCTCAAATTTTTGTCCCCTCTGAAGAACTGCTTGAGCAGTGGATGAGAGCAGAGGGGAGGCTCTGAATTATAATGATCTGAAATGGCTGACGCAAGAATCTTGATGGAGGAAAGACAGGCCCTTGTGAAGCATCTCAGTTAAGTATTGTAAAATCTGAGGTAAACTGGGCGCTGCTGTGCTCATGTGACACAATTGGGCGGCGCAGTGGTGCAGCGGTTAACGTTGTCGCCTCACAGCAAGAGGTTCTCTGGTTCGATTCTCGGCTGGGGTGCCTTCTGTGTGGAGTTTGCATGTTCTCCCTGTGCTCGCGTGGGTTTCCTCCCACATTCCAAAGACATGCATCTGGAGCATTTCTCCCCGGGCCTCCACTGAAAACAGGATCTGTGGAACCTAGTCGGACATTCCCGGTCAACAAATGTTAAATAAATAAAATTTAAAAAAAATCCCTTGAGACTGGTTCCAGGCACAGAATCTTTTCCATTTTTCAGCATAAGATTTTCAAGTACTAGGCCTCCTTGCCTCTAAAATGATAGCCATCACAGGTTGACTGAGGGATGGTAAAGGAGAGATTAGGTAATTAGCCAGGCTGCTAGGTTCAGTGTTAGAAGCTGTGGGTGCAGAATCTGGTCCTCCTGCTGAGACAACAGGGAAGGAGTCTGAAGCAGGTGCCATGAGGCTAACCGTGACACAATGCGCAGAAGGGGGTACCAGTGTTGGCGTGGCCAGTCTGGTGCAATCGAAATCATCCTTGGTTTGTCCTGTTTGATTTTTAGTAGTACTTTGGAGAGCAGAGGCAGGGGGGGGGGGCATAGACTGATAGTTTTTTCCAGCTGAAGGACAGAGCATCCACTTTCCAGGCTCGTTTGTTGGGAGTCCTTGTGCAAAATTTGTCCAATTGGTAGTTCTGGGGAGAGGCAAACAGGTCTACATCTGGGCTCTCCCATTTGCTTGTCAACATGTTGAAAATCCTTGGTTCCAGTTTCCACTCGTGTGGGTCCATGCGGTTTCTGCTTAGTCTGTCTGCCAGTGAATTTAATTTTCCTGGCAGGAATTGAGCTTGCAGGTGCACTTGGTAGTTCAAGGCTGTGCTCCACAATGCCATGGCTAGTCTGCAGAGGGGGTAAGAATGTGTACCCCCCTGCTTGTTTATGTACCACATAACAGTGGTGTTGTCCGTCTTTACCATTAGATGTCCTGGAAGAATGTGGTGAAGACTGTCAGAGCATTCTGTACAGCTAACATGTCTTTCTGATTGATATGCAGGTGCATACGACTTGGATTCCCTTTGCCCTGAATGTACTTCCCTGCGAGGTGAGCCCCCATGCATAGTCTGAAGCGTCTGTTAGGGCTTGGGCGGCAGGGGGTGGTGTGAAAGGTAGTCCCTTGTCTTGGTGACAGGCCTCTGCCCACCAAAGGAACTCTAGGCATAGGCAAGGTATTATAGGAATCATTGCTTCTAGATCCTGAGAATGTTGACACCATAGGCTTTTTAGATACCACTGTAGTTTCCTCATATGCAGTCTTGCATATGGAATTAGAATAATGCAGGAGGCCATGAACCCCAAGGCTTGCAGTATTTGTCTTGCAGATAGCAGGGTTTTTGTGGCCACTTGTTTGAAGTAGGTTGCCAAATGAATTTGTTTCTCTGGCGTGAGGAAAGCCATCTGGGAAGTTGTATTCAAGCTTTCCCCCAGGAATATAATTTGTTGATAGGGTACCAGGTGTTATTTCTTTTCATTTATGGTGTACCCCAGACAAGTTAGAACCCTTTGTACAAAGACCAGATGATTCAAAAGTCTGTCCTGGCTTTCTGCCTGAATTAGACAATCATCCATGTATGGGTACATTTGAATATTTCTTTGCCTGCAAAATGAAGTAACTGGAGCTAGGCACTTTGTGAATACCCTGGGCACAGTAGATAAGCCCAAGGGCAGTGCAGAAAACTGATAGTGCATGTAGCCTGCTTTGAAGTGTAGGTATCTTCTGCAAGATTCCCTGATTGGAATGTACAGGTATGCTTCTTTTAAATCTAGTGTTGCCAACCAGGCATCTTTGCCTAGCACAGGAAGCAACTGGTGAAGAGTCAGCATCTTGAATTTTGGAATCTCCAAACAGGTGTTTAGAATAGAAAAGTCCAGGATAGGTCGCCATGAATTGTCTTTTCTTGGGTACCAAGAAAAGTCTCGATGAGAAACCTTGCCCCCTTTCCTCTTCTGGTACCAATTGAATAGCCCCCATGCTTAAGAGAGAAAGTACTTGCTTTTAGGCCTCTGCTCACTGATTTGGGGGTAGATCTGGCCACCCGCTTGGTGTTAGCAATGTGTGGAAGTGAAATCTGTATCCCTGGGACACTATATTTAAAACCCATTTTGTCCTGGGTAATGAGTTACGAGTTCTTTACATGAAGAGCAATCTTTTCCTGCAAAGGGGCAGTCAGTTGATAAGTGCTTGGAATTTTAAAAGGAAGTCATTGAGACAGTTTACCATACGAGGGAGTCTTATTATTCCCAGATTTGGAAGTGGAGGCCCCACCACTGCTTAGTCCTGTGCATAACCTGGGACTGCAGCCTGGGAGCTCTGCTGGGTCTAGGTTTGGACTGAGAAGGTTTGGAAGAGGCAGTAAATGACCAATTCTTGGAAGGCAAATGCCTACTAAATCTTGGAGGTTGTACTTGTAAAAAATCTTTAACAGTTTGCATAGATTTAGCTTTTTCTTCCATCTTTTTAAAAACTTCTGCCTTGTTGCCAAACAGGTGGTCCTGGTTTAGTGGAGCATCCAGTAGTTTTGTTTTAACATGATCTGGTAGGGATTGCTCCTTAAGCCAAGCATGCCTTCTAAGTACAGACACAGTTACAGCGGCGCTGCAAGATGCCTCTAGAGAGTCAAAACCACATTACAAAGTATGTTTTCCAACCTGTTCAGCTGAATGCAATAAATCCTGTAAAGCCTTATTTTCAGCACAATCAGGAAACATCATTTTCTGTTTAAGCAATCCAATGATATGCTGCTGATACTTCAACATATGAAACTGGCAGTTTAAGGCCCTAATGGCCAAAGTTGCAGAAGTATACAATTTCTTACCCCATCTATCCAGCGCCCTGGAGTCTCTATCAGAGTGGGTAGGATTTTTGACAGTAGTAGCTTTAATGCTCTTGGGCCCCTGTGAAATGGTCTCAGGATCTGCAGTAGGATTTTTGAAAAGGAACTTGTGAGATAAAGGGACCCTGTAATATCTATCAGGTTTCCTGGGAGCAGGAGGTCAGGGGCCAAGCTAGATTCTGCAAATGCATCATCAACAATATCTAGTACAGGAGGTATGGCTAAAGGCCTGTGCTGGGGCAGGAGTAAGAAATCTTTAAGCCTCTTTTTAGAATCAGAGAAATCCTGAATTTCCCAATGGAAATGCTCCCTGAGAGTATGCAAGGTTTCACCAAAAGAGAAATCCTCTGGGGGGGGGGGGGGGGAGCAGAAGGAATGGAGTCCTCAGCATCAGAATCCTCATAGCTAGACAAGAGTAAATCCTGATCATCAGAGGAAACAGAAAATTCAGAATCCTGGTCGGAAGTATCAAACAAACTCAGTCCTAGGTCTCTTAGAGGGGGTAGGCTGGCTTCCCCTGATTAAAGTAATAAGGTCTTCAGCCATTCTTATCTGTTTTTTAGGCATAGAGGCCTGACCATGTGGTCTGGGTATCAGTGTTTTAGGCATGGTTCGAGATTTAGGCCTTAAAGAAGATGGCGTAGGTTTAATACGCAAGTGAGTAGGCCTGAATACACCCTCAGAAGCCGGTGCCTGCAAATCGGCTCCGGACCAATCCAAGGTAGAGACATCCGCAGGTTCCACAGTTGAAGCATCTCGAGGCATACCGGACTCAGAATGTGTCTCAGTAGATGCCTGCAAATCAGTAGTAGTGGGTATCAGGGGCTGCGAAAGCGCCTCACTCTGTACCGGCGAACTAGCGACTGGCTTAGGAGAAGCATCGTCAGCAGCTTTGGACCTAGGCAGCCTGTCTCTGTCTTTATCTTTGCGGTTTTTCAGAATGTCGGTAGTCGGATGGCTGACCGAAGACATATCAGGATAATTGAACCGAGCATCAAAATATTTAGAAGCGTAAATATACAGACGATGGATAGTTCGTGGTTTAAATAAGGCACAAAACCGACAGCGAGGAACGTTGTGGTCAGGGCCTAGGCAAGGAATACAGTACGAATGAAAATCTTTATGAGGTATTTGCTTTCGACAAGAAAAGCAATTATTTACTTTTACTGACATCGGATAAGAGCAAGAAGAAGTTTCCCCAACGGGGTACTTAGCTTTTAGATGAAGACTTCGGTTCTGAAACTCGAAAATGAAAATTTCAGGAGTCGGCCAACCTGCACTTGCGAACTGCTTCTGCTTCGAGCACCGCACGGCAAGCAAGACTGACATAATGGCATTGGCTGCATGTTTTATACCCCTGACGACCTAACGTCACGGAAGAAGAGACAGCAACCGATGCAGGACCCAAGACTTTGTTAATCAGGCCTACTGGGGGCTACTGCAAGCAGATAACCCAAATGTGATGACTACAACAGTGAAACACAAAGAACATCAATATATTTTCCACTTTTCAGCATAGGATTTCCTAATACTAGGCCTTTTGGCCTCAAGGATGACGTCCAGCACCTGTTTGCTGAGGGATGCTGGTGGTGTATTCAGGCGACAGCATTCGATGCAAAAATCCCAAGACTCTGGTATTCGGGTCTACCTGCAGGCAGATAACCCAAGTGTAATGACTGCAACAGTGAAACACAAAGAACATCTAATGCTTCTTGCCACAGATATAACTTTTAAAAACAAACCAGACTTTATTAAAATATCCAGTAAAAAAATGATTACTGAACACGAGCCAAACCAAACTGCAAGTCGTAGGTAATGTTTGATCAACACGTCAGCTGCATAGTGACAAAAAATCAACCAAAAACTTGGCATGATGTATAAAATCAAGCCACAGTTACCACAAGCAATGTTACATTCATCAAAATGACTTTTACTTCCAAGTTATCTCACATCCTGACAGTCAAAAAACATCTAAATAAACTTGAATAATGCTACAAAAATGATAAATTTGCTGCAAGCCTACATATTAAACACATCGCTGCACAGAACTTCAGCAAATTCACTGGATAAAACTCAAACATAACCCTAAACGTCTCAATTCAAAATTGTACGTAACATTTCAAACGCACAAAATGTCCGGCAATTTTATCACCAGTGATAAACCACCTACAGAAAATAAATATCAAACTGTATAACAAACAATCACCAGACTATTAAATAGCCATCACAGTACATAAAACAAAACTACGGAATGCGACCCCCCACCCATGATTTCAAAACAGAAACTTTTCTTTATAAAAAAAAAAAAAAAAAAAAAAAATACCCAAGTATTACACAGTCATAGCTCAGTGGCCGGGCATATCTGGTGAGTCTGTGAATGAACTCAAGCTGCATCTCCTAGTAAAGTCCCCAGGGCAATAGGATGAAGTGACTGACATCCAGCTCTCCTACCTGGGGTTGGTATTGAGAAAGACCAGTGCTTGTGTAACCTCTGTTGGGGACCACAATCATTACAAATCATTTACTTACATTAAAGGGGGGGGGGGTGTTGATGTCTTGCACTACCCTTTTGTTAGAGGTTGTGATTAGACACCATTAAAATAATGGCTGCCGGTTCACAGCATTCAAGCCCCAGCAGATCATCTGCTCCCTGTTACTAGAAGTGAGTTAACATCAAGATCAACTTTCCAAGGAGTAGGACGGCTTGGCTGGTGAAGAGTTATGCCACATATATTCAGCAGAAGCTATCAGGGGACTGGCGGGCTGGGAGAAGGTGGAACCAGGAGAACAGCTGGGATGCTATGTGGCTCAGAGGGAAGAATTATTTTTTTAAACCTTCACTAAACTATCACTTAAGACAAAAGCAAACATTATTCTGCGTGTACAATTCCCAAAATTTCCATTTATTTCTATCCAATTTGCTCCTAACCTTTTCTAAAGATCCCACTTCCAGTTCTTCTACCTCTGTTACAATATTAAATACTTTAAATACACTTGGTTTAGATGCTGATTTCCATTTTCAAGTAATTGCATTTTTGGCTGCTACCAAAATTAAACTTAAGGCCTTACTACGTCTAGGCAATTCACATCCTGCAACCCAGCTTAAAATAACCACTTCTTTAGTTACACTCATTTGCTCACTCAATATTTCTAACATAATACTCTGTAGGGAATTTTTAAATTTGCCATCTCATTACACTTCCAAAACACGTTCCCAGTTACCTCATTCTTCTCCATAACACGTCCAACATTTGCCATTTACCTGAGGAAAAATTCTTTGGAGTCTGCTTGGTGTATAAAAATACACTTTCAAGCAAAAATCCTAAACCTTCCAGACTTTGTTGCATACTTGGGAGACGTACTTATAGCCTCCCATTGTTCCCTTGTAAATTGGTTATCCAATCTTTCTTCTCAATTTTTTTCTAACCTCCTCTGATTGGCTCTTATAGTTATCATGCAATATTTTATTTGCCCTACTAGTTATCCCTTTTTCAACAACAGCTTCTGTTCTAGATTCAACTAAACACTCTACCAGAGCAGGTATTTCACTTAGGATTCCCGGATCCATTTCAATTTGCCTACACTCTGATATCAATCCCTGTTAGGGAAGGCAGTCTTCAGCCTGCAGTCCAAATGTCGTCTTGATCTCATACCATTCAATTACTTTTTCCTCTACAGTTATTTGTTCCAAATACCTTGGTTCCTTTCCCAATTGTCTCCAGTAAATTCCAGTCCTCTCTTGCCTGTTCTCTGTTTCCCTACTTGTAGCTATCCCTATTGGCAAAATCTCCTTTTTCCATTCTCATGTTAGCTTAGTTCTTAGAATACTTTCAGCTATTCTGTACAGCTGTAATTATCCTCAAAGATATGCATCCAAATTTCCACTCTCTCCTTGTCGCTTGAATTTCTCCCCCATTTCATCATCATCACTTTACACTTAGATTTATAACTTCATGCTTGTGTTACATATATGAACCTTAACTGTGTAGCTCTAAAATATTCCTTCAAATCAGACAATCTTACACCACACTGTCCTATTGGAAGGATCAAGTTATCCTATTTAATCCTTGCTCTCTTCCCGTCCCAGACGAATTCCTACAACTCTTCATTAATTACTGCCCACAACTTCTCCTCTGGTGAATAAAAATATGCCTGACCCATAGGAACTAAAAACATTTTCAATACTGTATCTTACTATGCATAGTCATAAAAAAGAGTTTCCAGTTTGTCAACTTTTTGTATTATCTCTTCAGTCTCTTCCCATGTATTCTTAACTGCCATAACACAGAATTTTTTAATCCCATAAATATGAGTAGTGCTGAACTAATTCATGTGTGGTTACATGATTTATGGATATAGCCTTTGTTTTAACTTCATTAATTTTTTATCCTAAAAAGACTTGAAACTGTTTCAAGATGCTTCATACCACTAAGATGCCCTTTTCTGGATTTATCAAGTAAAAATAATATCTGCAAATGAAGCCAACTTTTCTAGATTATCATGCCAATTATATTCCTGAATTTCTGAGTCCCTTATTTTCTTTGCCAGTGGCTCTACATATAAAGCAAATAACAAGGGGGAAAAGAGAACACCTCTGCCTGTTTCCTCTGTTCACAAACAATTTATTAGGCTGGAACCCTCAAACTTTAATTCTTGTGCCCGAGTCAAATGCTTCCACTGCCCTACTCATAAAATCTCAGCTTATTCTGTCAAATGCTTTCTTTGCATCAAGACCCACCAACAATATATATATATATATATATTTTCTAATATTCTGCTTTCCTCTGAATCATTTTTCTATTAATGTTGTCAAATGCTTGCCTCCCTTCCAAAAAAACCTACTGATCCATATCTATCAATTTTGGCAACACCTTTGCCATTCTTTCAGTTAATACAGATAAACAATTTATAATAATGGTTTAAAACTGAAAAGGGTCTATATGAAGCTGGGTGTGATAGGTGTTTACCATCTTTAGCCCCACAGCTTTCTTCCAAGATGTTGGTGCTTCCCATATTTTTAAAACACTGTTAAAACCTTCCAGATCATTATCACTTTCTTTCCTAACATCCAGATGCCACAGGAATACCATATATTCCTGCAGAGTGTTTCCTGCAAGCTGACTATACATTGCCTTTTTTACGTAATCTTCTCCTATCTTAATTGTTAATCATTGAGCCTTATCTACATCTAACCATGGTATACTTAAGTCTTCCACAAATATTTCCAGTTGTGATTTTTTCTTGATTTCCACATTTCTCTGCTTGAAACAAATTTTCATAAAATTTCCAAAATATCTCTAAGGTTGGAGACCACCTTTTCTACTTTCTGTTATCTAGGTCGTCATGCTAAAAGTTTTTGTGGTCTGGAGTTATCGTATCAAAACTGTTAAGCAACTATCTTTCTAAATGTATGCGTATTATCCAGATACTCCCTTGCTTTCTCTTTACTACTCTGCAGTTGCAACTCTTCTTCTGTGAGGTTCTCCTTATTTTGCAATATTTTAACTTTTATCAGCCCCTCTAAATAATTCCTATTACTTCTTAACCACATTTCTTCATTTATTTCTACTCTATTTATAAACCATGTTTTCATTTTATCCTACTCACTAGCTATAACATCTGGTGTTTTTTCCCTTCCGTAATAACTAAAAAAATCTCCACTATCCACTCAAATTCACCTCGTTTTAACAAGTAGGTGAGAAAGCTACAGTTCTCATGTTTACTTGGTTGCCCTGTATTTTACCTTATTTTTTATTAGTACAAGATCCAAAATAGTTATTGGATGTGTGTTGAAGCTTTCAATTATATGCACACGCTTCTGTGAAATATAATTTCTGTCTATAAACAACAACGGTGCTGAAGAACGAGAAAAAAAAAAAAAAAACACAAACGTTCCAGAGATGTGCCACAATATAAAATGAATAAATAATCAAGAAACTGTTTCCCTTTTATACTAAAAATGAATCACATGATGAACCACAATTATTCAGCTCCCTACTTAAAGGCATATTCCAAAATTAAAAACTGAACACCCTTGATTTAAATAAGAAAAAAATATACATGGGTGAAAAATATATTAACACCAATATATAAAATACTTTTATAATACAGTTTTTATTATCTCTGAGCCATTAAAAAGCATTTTACATTAATTTATTATTAATTTATGGTCATTGACTCCTGTTTTTGTTTTTATCGGAGTCCAGTCGTAAGCTGCATTTAGCCTCCTTACATGCTAATACTGTGTTAACTTCTTCTTTCAGCTTTTTCCCTGTTAGGGGTTGCCACAGCAGATCACCTGTCCGCTCATGATTGGCAGTGAAGTTTTATAGTACCAAGGTGCCAGCCCAGCGCCCAACCTTCCACAGAAGGCACATGCACGCACACACACACACACACCTAGGGCCAATTTGGCATGTCCAATCCACCTACAGCATGTCTTTGGGATGTGGGAGGAAACCGGAGCACCTGGAGGAAACACACGCGACAACAGGGAGGACATGCAGACTCCGCAAAGAAGGCACCCCAGCCAAGAATCGAACTAGAGAACCTCTTGCTGTGAGGTGGCAATGCTAACCGCTGCACCACCGCGGCCGCCCATGCTAATACTGTGTTAACATTATCTGCAACTTCACCAATAGGTTCATAATCCAACAAAGAATGTGCATTTCCTTAACAGCAGTTTTTGCTGGAATATACAAAAATGCCGGCATAATTTCTCTTGCCAGTTGTCCCTTACTACCACAAATGACGAATACCTTTTTTCCCCTCTTCTACCACTACTAGAGTCCCTCTAGCAATCAGTATCAACTACTCCCCTTCTCCTTTGTCCCTGATATTCTGCTTGAATTCCTGAAATACTTTCTTTACCAAATTCATATGCTCATTTCTTTCCAAATCTGTCTCCTGCAGCATTATTTGCTCTCTGCATTTCTTAACATAATACAATACTCTTACACTTTTGTCTATGCTTGCAAGGCCATTTACATTCCAAAATAATACGGATAGCATAGCCATTATGATAGATAATAGATTATTGCTCCCACCTATTATTCATAACAGCTTTTTTTTAATGTGTATTTCCAACTTGTATGTTACATGCACACACTAATGTTTGGCATGTTGATCTTTTATGAAGCTGTTTCTTGTCATATCCATTTGAACCTACAAAACATTTTTCAAGACTTTTAGTTTTAATGAAAACCTCAAAAAAGCTAAATACATTTTCAGAATACTCCCATATCCTATTAACTTAGGAGCAAACACACAAAACTATGTATACCTTCAAAAAATGAAGTTTAACTCTCGAGATAAAAACAACTTCCCCTAACTGACAGGCTGCAGCCACAGGCATCATCTAACCTACAGTTTAGGTCACCATTGCTAAAGCTCATGTTACATGCTCCCACTTGCATTGATTGCTGTCTGTGCTTTTCTAATCTCTACTCCCCTCCCAGTATGAGAAAAAAACAGCTTGAAAACATTATCTTTTAGCCTTAAGAAAAAGTGCACTGGCTATCATTAGGTAAAGCTAAATTAGACACTGATCCACTAAATGCACTGGAGTATTACGGCTGATAGGAAAGCTTCGGTTTCTTACTTCCAATAATTTTAGACTTTTTTACTGAACTGCTGACCCTTTGTACTTTTAAATTTTGCATTTCCCTCAAAAAATAATGCTCAGATCTGTCGAGATTAAATGCTTGCACCTGCAGACAGCTTGTGTTCGTGAAAAACAAAACAGTTAACACACTGCAGTTGCATGCAAGAGTCTGTCAGAACTAAACAATGTACAACTGCCTTCAGTTACAGACTTCTGGACTCCCACTGAACATTTGCTAAATGAAAAATCAAGCCAGTATCATTGCATTTGCAATAAACTTAACCCTTCTCATGGCATTCATCATTTTGTCTTATTTTTCAAACCTACTTGCTTACAGAAAACACTAACTTTTAGAGTAAACTAAGGGCATTAATATATGAATTCACCTATGTAAAACAGAGAAACCATCTCAATTCTACATACAGTGTAATCTGTGCACGTTTACACCCCACCCCAGTACCTGGCATTACAGCATATTAATTTAAACTTGCTTTTGTCTAGCCTTTCTTCTCTTTTTACATAGTAATGCCTGCATTTCTTAAAACTAAACAAAGTACTTGTTTACTTTAATATCTATTACACACAACAATCACTGAAAAGACTCACCCAAATCCTCACATTTAAAATATCCATACTACACAAAAGAAAAACATTTTTTTCCAATTTTAAATACTCCTCCCTTCTGCCTACAGAACTCTTCCCTTCTGAACTACACAACTACCCAACACATTCACAACTAATTACAGCACACATACCCACTCATCATCATGGTACAGCAGAAAATCTCAGATTTCCTCTGTATGCTCTGTCTTTTAACTCTTTTTGAAACAGCTCGTGAGGAAAGTGTCTTACTCAAAAAGCCTTTTCTTCACTTCTACCTCTGATTTTTGTAGTTTTATCGGTTTATCTGAATAGCTAGTTAAAGCTTTTTCTATTTTTTTCCCAGCCATTTGTTATTTGAGTTAACTTACTACTACAATATTTCATTTATTTTAATCAGCTCTGACTACATTTGATTTAGTTTTTCCTCTAAATTACTGGATGCAATCTCTTGTACCAAAGCTGAAGCTTGAACTCATTTTGCTGAGGATTCTTCCCAGTCAGTGTTTTCTATTCACCTTTTTTAATTTAAACAAACATTTAAAGCAAATACAAAACTTGTAAGAAATCACAACACATGGTAAAAAAAGGTATGTATAAGAACTCTAAGATGAGCGCTTTCTACTTGATGCTTTCCTCAGAGCTTCTCTTATTTCTCAGTATTTTTTTTTTCCACTGGGAGAGCTGAAATTAAGTGGTTGAACATCTTGGAAGTCTCATAAAAAAAGAAAAAGTTCTTGTATTAAAATCTTAACTAAAATACAAGTAAAAACCACAAAAGCAAACAATCTTTCTTTAATCTTTATTGCAGTGTGCATCCTCATAAGCCTTAATGTAAAACTTTCCAGATCACCATCTCTCATATTCCTCTTTTCTATAATCTCATTTTGTCTCTCTCTATCTGAAATGGCCTCCTCCCAAAAGCAGTTAACACCTCACATTCCTTACTTTCGTATGACCCGTTTTTTTCTTCTATCTCTGCTCATAAACTAATTTCTAATGTGGATAATTACTTCATGATTAACCCTATACAATTGGCATAAACCACAACTACAATATCTTGGTAATTGTTTCAATACATTTCTACCTACTTAAGGAAAAAATATCAAGCTTCTATGGAAAGAAAGGGAAAGACATTGAGGAAAGGCTAAGTCAAGAGTGAAGAATGTGAAACTAAGAACATTACAAAAGGAAGAGCAACTCTATTTCAGACTCTTAGACCCAGACATGAGAATAACTACAAGAATGAACTAATGGAGTATTTGGACAGCTACTTGTTTTAGTAATTGTTATAACTTTAGGTGTTGTAGAAATGCTGACGCAGCACATTAAGTATTGCAAAGCATAAGTCTTGCTTACAGTAACGTGACTTTGGTTAATCACACTGCCTAGTCATTTAGGAGACATGAGCAGTACAGTAATATTTTATTATTTTACTTTTACTTACTTTATTTGTTGACCGGGTTAGTCCAGCTGGGCTTTTGGCCCATTTTCAGTGGAGACCCGAGGAGAAAACCTCCCAAGAAATACAGTAACAAAAAAAAAGAAAAAAGTAATTGAATTATACAGTGTCAATAAAAACATATTACAGATAAAGAGATTTAAAGCAGTTGAGTTATACAGCATTTATAACATTCAATACAGATTATATTAAAGCAATTGAGTTGTACAGTAATTATAAAATTCAACACAAGTCTGAGCACATAGATTACATTATTTGGACAGCCATGAGATCCCAAGAGAAAACAAAAAGAGAGAGAGTTATTTACATATTTACAGGTAAAAAGTTTGAACGATTTTCAGGAGTAACTAAGAATATGAAGAAGAATTTAAGCGTATAGGAATACCAGAACTTCATTTATATTTATGTGTTAACAGACAAATAAGGTCAGATTCACTGTAAAGTGTACCTAAAAGTAGTAGAGAGGAATTTAACAATACATAAAAGTAAATAGGGAGGAAGTATGCAGTAGAGAAAAGTGTTATAATATGAGGTATAAGGGTAGCCGATCTGGGTGAGCTGAGAGAGTAGAAGGAACGATCAAGTTGGGGTGGTACAAGAGCAAATTTTGGAACTAAGTAGATGAAGTTTGAGTTTTTCTTTAAAGTGGGAAGGGTGGATAGTAGAGCATATGTCTCTAGGAAGTTTGTTCCAAGTTTGGGCTACAGAGCATTTATATAAGAGTTTGCCAACAGCTTTTTTTGGTTGGAAGGTTTGAAGTAGTTGTTGGTTAGAGGTGCGGAGAACACGAGCAGGCTTATACGTAGAGATGAAAGAAGAAAGAGCAGGACAAGATGACGGCTTGTAGAGTACACAGTGTAGCATTTGCAATTGTGTAGACATCAGTAAGTGGGGGAATTCTAGCAGGTTTAGAGATGTAAGGGCTGTGCAGTGGTGTGTATTATGTGGAGAGTTTGTGATGAATCTTGCAATCTTGTGGTAAGTTTGCTGAAGTTTATTTAAGGTTGTGGTTTGAATGTTTAGTGAACAAGGGGTGGCAAAGAGAAGTAATGGGAGAAGATGAGCTTCTGCTAGGGAGAGTCTAGAATTTGGAGTAAGAATTTTTTTGATGGAAAAAAGGGACAAATACTTATTAGAGGAGATATTAAAAAGCAAGATAACAATGACATTTAAATAGTTCTCCAACTGCACAAAATTTCAGAAAATGTTAGCCTGCAAAGTACAGGTACAAAAAGTATATCGGGTTACCTTGGATAGACATTTTTTTCACATATACGTAATGAAATACCAGCAAAAAAGAAAAGTAATCTACTTTGATGCATTACATTACAAGTGGTAGCACAAGTTAAAATGCAGGCTAATGGTAAATAACCAGGATAGGATGGAACATTAATAGAAGCATGGAGGGAGGCAGTTGACGAGTTGCCTGCAAAAACAGACAACAATGTTTAACATAACACTAGAGACAATAAGGGTACCAAAATCCTGCTAGGAAGCAGATAGCAATCCCAAAAGACCCATCAGCCCTGGAAATGTACAGAAAAGATTGCTGCAGTAAATTATGATAATTTTTTTTTTTGCCATAATACTTGCTAACAGAACAGTGTGATTATTACCTGCTTTCATTAATTTATATCAATGTGGCTTCATAAGGGGGATAAAGACCCCTTATGAAGATATACACCCTCACAAACTCCCCTTGAGTGCCTTGTACCCCCATTGGCCCTTTTTTTCAATTATAAAGGAATTCCCAATACTATTCTAGCATGTCCATAGATCAGTTGTCAATCTCCTCTCCGGTCCAGCTGGTGAATCTGGGAATCTTGAGGCAATGTTACAACTGCCTCATGTACACAAACAACCCTCTCCTCCTCCCAACAAATTCCAACACATGTGAGAGATGCAACCATACAGCCAAACTGGAGGCTAAGCTCTCTCAACTCAGTACTGGCATAACCAGTCAGGAGGAGAAGGAAACCACACTCACTACAATTCCAGTCTCACATAGACCTACCACGACAACAAACCAAACACATGAACACACAAAAACATACTCGGAGGCTCTAAATAAAAATCTGCCTAAGCAGCAGAGATCTCCAAAGCAGACACCCAAGCAACCGCTACCACAAAACAAAACACGTGCAACACATAGCTCACAAAGCCAGTGTGCCGGACAGTTACAGCCCTTAAGGCTAAACAACACACCTGATACACTTGTAATAGGCGACTCTATTGTCAGGCACACCGACGTCCCGCTCACCAGGCTGAACAAGGAGAAGGTCATGGTGAGCTGCCTGTCGGGAGCTAGGATCCGCCACATAACACAAGCACTCAGGTCACTCCAAGACAAGTACAAATATGACTCCGTCGTTGTCAATGATGGTGTGAATGACCTGAAACGTACCTCCCTGGACTACATGAAAAGAGACATAGAGGAGATCTTTGAGCATGTAGCCCAGGCCAGTATGACCCTGACCTTGAGTAGCATCTTACCCTCACCAAGAATGATGCCACAATATGAAGACAAGATGATCAATTTCAACAATTGGCTTAAGTATTGGTGTCCTTCAAAGGGGATCCAATGCCTGTCAGCCTGGGATGACATGCTCGACAAGCCACGATGCTTTGCTAGGGACGGCTTGCACCTTTCACCCCTGGGCTTTCGGATATTGGCAAAGGCTCTTGCTACCCCCATAGTGCCTTTTTTAGGCAAGGCTCAAAAGACAAACCCACCTCCACAGGTATCACAAGGGATAAGAAACTAAGAGTAATGCTAGTCAACGCCAGAAGTCTAAACCTCAAGATGCACCCACTCGAAACTCTCCTTAGCATGGAGAACATCGATATCTGTGCAGTAACAGAAACCTGGCTCAAGGTCCCCGAGAGCACCCCAGCACTATCAGGTTATACCTCATACCATGCTTTTCGGCCCCAAAACTTGGACCGAACCACAAAAGGAGGGGGGGGGAGTATCAATATTCGTCAAAGATACCCACACCTCCAGCTTGGTGGCACAGCAGGAAGCATCAGAGACTATCCATGTGCAACTAACAGTGGGTAAAACTGCCTTCCAGTTTATAGCATGCTACAGACCACCCTCCCAAACCCAGGAACCCCACTCGGCCTTCCTGAGAACACTGGAAAATATGAAGGTCTCTCCAAACACCATTATATTGGGCGACTTCAACTACCCAAACATAGACTGGGAGCATTACTCTAGCTCCAACACCCTAGCCCAAAGGTTCCTAGAATTTATAAACTCAAATGCTATGGAACAACTTGTTACCACTCCCACAAGAGGGGAAAACATACTGGACCTGATCATCACCAACATGGAGACTCTATGCTGCAGACCAGAAGTGTATCCCTCACTGGCAAGATCAGACTATAAACTAATCTCACTGGATATTCACATCCCGACCCCTCCCCCTGCCCAGAAAATCACAGTAAAAAACTTCTCTGAAGCAAATTTCACACTCCTCAAAACCGAGGTGGAATCCTTCAAAGCCCCTGGGCCTGTGGAAAATATGGCCCAGAAAGCAGAATCCTTTATAAACACATTCTATGAACACCTTCAGGAATGCATGGATCATGCAATCCCAAATAAAACCAAGACTCAATCCTCCAAAGGCAGGCGTCCTGTCTGGTGGACCCCAGCCATAAACAAACTATGCAATAGAAGGAGGAAGCTACTACATGACAGAGCAAAATCCCAAAAAGGGAAGGCATCCCTGATCAGTATTAGCAAAAAACTACAGGCACTCATAAAATCGTCTAAGGCCAGCTTCGAGAGAAAAATTGCACAGGACACTAAGGATAATCACAAGGCTTTCTTTAGTTATGTTAGGAACCTGGGTGGGAATTCCCAGATGTGCTCAGAATTAGTCCAAAATGACAAAAAATACACCGAACCCACAGACATTGCCAACATCCTAGCTGACAGGTTCAGCGCAAACTCCCCTCCCCACCAAAAGGGCAAATATCTATCCCAGCAGAGTGCTGCCCCCCTGACATCTCAGATGCTCAGGTAAGAGCCGCCCTCTCCAAAGCAAAAAACACAGCATCAATGGGACCAGACGGTGTCCCGGGTTGCGTCCTACATGAAGTCCAAGAAGAGCTAAACCCAAACATAAAACTACTGTTCAATCTCAGCCTTACTACAGGATATGTACCCAAAGAGTGGCGTACAGCAACAGTGGTCCCTCTCCATAAAGGTGGTGCCTCAATGGATCCTGGAATATATCGCCCCATAAGCCTGACTAGCTTGGTCTGCAAAGCTATGGAAAGGATCATCATGGACCTCATAAATAAAGATATTGGGGACCTACAGACACTGGATCCTACCCAGTTCGGCTTTGTTAAGGGCAGATCCTGCCTCTTAAACCGGGTTGATTTCTTTGAAACAGTCACCGAGGCCATTGACGAAGGGAAGGTGGTCCACACAGCCTACCTGGACATCGCAAAAGCCTTCGATACAATACCCCACTTGGACATTATAGATAAGCTCACCAGCTTAAATATAAACCCTTATGTCACTAGATGGGTTGCAAACTGGCTCAAGGACAGAACCCACATGGTTAGAATTGCTGGAGCCATGTCAGACTCCAAACCAGTTACAAGTGGCGACCCACAAGGCTCAGTCCTGGGACCTCTCTTGCTCGGTATATATTTCTCGGAGGTACAGGCCAACACAGAAAGACTGTGGCTGACCAAGTTCGCAGATGACTGCAAAGTGGGAGCCACAATCGACTCTCCAGCCGACACAAGCATCCTCCAAAAGGACCTCATAGAAACAGACAACTGGTGCCAGAGCCATGGCCTCAAGCTAAATGCCAAAAAGTGTATAGTCATCCCCTTTGGCAAAAACAAAGTGCCCACAAATTACCACATAGGTGGTAATCCATTAAGTACAGAAGAAGTAATTAGGGACCTGGGGACCCAAGTTGATAGCAATCTCTCATTTGACAACCACGTGGCCAAAGTGGTTAGAAAAACATTTTATATAGCCCACCTAATCATGAAGGGATTCACATCTAGATCAGGGGAGGTCATCGTGCCTCTTTACTCATCCCTCATCAGGCCCATAACTTAGTACAATGCCCCTTTTGGGATGTACCTTACCAGACACCTGCAGCAACTGGAAAGACCTGAAAAGTACCTCACGAAGAGGATCAAAGGGCTCAAACAGATGCCATATGCTGCCCGGTTAAAGAAACTCCAGCTCTACTCAGTGACATACCGCCTGCTCAGAGGCGATCTGTGCCTGACGTATAAAGCCATGTCCAACCCGGAATTAATGGACATGCTGCACCTCAGAAAATCCAAATTCCATCGAGCTACGTGCTCAAGAGACTTGAACCTCAGCACTGAAATAAACAGGACATGCTGGAGGGACAGATTCATAACCCAGAGGCTCCCTTCACACTGGAATAAAATCCCAGTTCAGGTTAGGCAGAGTCCCTCATTAACTCTCTTCAAGAGGAATCTTGATGAGTGGATGGGAGATCGTAGGTTTACCCCGGGTATCACTTCTGTGTCACTGTTAGACAGAGGCACAGTATACTAACTTCGAAAAAGGGCATAGCAAAATTAATTTAAAATGGGTGGCGAAAGCCAAACACACTCTGGCTAGGCTTATAAATGCCCTAGGGCAGATAGCCTAGTATGAACCTAAGATATTTCATAAATATTGCTGGTAAACTTGATACATAAAGAGGTGAAAAAGTGGCAGAAGCAGTTAGGTATACCAGGTCTGGACATGTACAAAACCTTTAAAACTTTAAAAAGGATGTTTCGCAATGGAGCTGAATCATTATTGCAAAACATTATGTGGGGCAACAGCAAAAATTTAAAAAAAAATGCTAGGGTAACGGTAGACTTGGCAGTTGAGAGGTGAACAAAACAGGGCTGCCCACTGTCCCAGTTACTATCTGCTGCATGTCTTATTTTACTTGCTAAAGGTTCCAGGTAATTAGATGCCTCATTACTAACAACCAATATAAAATGTCACTTATAATCTATCCAGTCACTATCAGTCAAAAATTACCTAGCTAATTCAAATCCTGCCTTCTAATCCTCACTCCTTCTCCAAATTGTTATTCTATATGTATTGATGCCACAATTCCTATTTTTTTCTATCTAACTTGCCCTTACCCTATTCTAAAGATCCCATTTCCAGTTGTTTAATGTCTGTTACTATACTCACTACTTCTAGCACAACTTCTAGTACAACTGGTTTAGACTTTGATTTCCATTTTCTAGCAACTGCTTTTCTGGCAGCCACCACAACTAGACTCCGTAAGGCCTTACTACGTCTAGGCAATCTTGATTCTGTAGCATAGCTCAAAAATTATTTCCTTAATTATTTAAATTTGCTCCCCCAGTATTTCTGACAGTACTCTGCAAGGAATTTTTGAAGTTTGGCAACTCAAAACACTTCCAAAAATATGTTCCCATTTACCTCCTCCTTTCCAGTCACACCTGCAACATTTGCTACTGACCTGAGAAAAATTTCTTCTGAGTCTATTTGGGGTATAAAAATACCTCTGTAAACACTTTCAAGCAAAAACCTAAATCTTCCATACTTTGCTGCATATTTGGGAGTCATACATATATTTCTCCCATTGTTTCTTTGTGAATTGCTTATCCAATCTCTCTTCCCAATCCTTTCCAACCTCCTTTGATTAATTCTCATAGTTATCATGCAATATTTTATATGCTCTACTAATTATCCCCCGTTTCTGTCTACTAAAAATGATACCAGTGCTGGTCTTTCGCTTAGGATCCCCTTATTTCTTCCTCTTTGCATATCCTCTGACATCAATCTTTGATAGGAAAGGCAGTCTCTAGTCTGGAGTCCAAATAAATTCTTGGCCTCTTACCATTCTATTACCTTTACTTGTCTAATTATTTGCTCCCAATATCAGTGTTCATTTGCCAGTTTTCTCCAGTAAATTCTAGACCATTCTTGCCTAATGTCTGTATCCCAAACTGCAGTCATCACTATCAGCAGAATCTCCTTTCTCCATTCCCATGTCAGCTTAATTCTCAGAATACTTTCTGCTACTTTATGAACATATCATTCTGTGTGGTTATTTGATACTCAAGGATTGCACCCAAAATCCCAGTCTCCCATTGTTTTTTGAGATTCCCTGTTACAGACTCCCTAAGCTTGGCAACGACCCTTTGTACTGTCTGTTGTCTGATTCGTCATCATCTGATGATTCCACTTTGAATTACAGCTTTCTGCTTGTGCTATTTATAGGAGCCTTAACTTTGTAGCTCTGAAATACCCCTTCAAATCAGGTAATGCCAAACCACCTAGTTTTATTGGAAGTATCAGCTTATCCCACTTAACTCTTGCTGTCTTCCCCTCTCAGATAAAATCCTTTAAACATTTTATTAATGACTATCCACAACTTCTCTGGTTGAAAACGATATGCCTGATCTGTGTATAAAACTAAAGGGACTAAAAAACATTTTGACTGCTTGTATCTTGCTATCCATATCCATAAAACAGAGCTTCCAATTTCTCAGTTTTTGTATTATCTTTTGGTTAAGTCTATTCCCACATATCCTTAGCTGCCACAACAGAATCCTTTTTAATCCATACTACGAAGTACTTCATTTCAGCATCTCATCATAAATATGGGTACAGATGAACCAATTTGCATCTGTATATATAGTTGACAGCACCTGCCTTTGTTTTGTCTTTATTAGTTTTCTATCCCAAAAAGACTTGAAACTGTCTCAAAACATTCCACCACAGTGAAATGACATTTTCTGTTTATAACAGGTACAAAACAAGAGCATCTACAAATATATTCAGCTTTTCTTGACTACCATACCAATTACATCCTTGAATTTCTGAGTCCCTTATTTTCTTTGCGAATGGGACAACCCTGCCTAGTTCCTCTGCTCAAACAGAACTCATTAGATAGGAACCCACTCACTTTAAATTTTGCCACCAATCCCTCATATATCCTCCTAATCAACCTTATCATTTCATCAGGGAATGCAAATACTTCCATTGCTCTGCTAAAAAAATCTCAGTTTACTGTAAAATGCTTTTCATGCATCAAGACCCACTACCAAATGTGGTACTTTCTTACTTTCTGCTTCCCTATGGATCATCACTGTTCTACTGATAATGCCAAATGTTTGCCTCGCCTAAAAAATATTGATCCATATCTATCAATTTTGACGTCACCTTTGCCATCTATTTAGCCATTACAAACACTTTATAATCATGGTTTAGAATTGAAATGGACCTATATGAAGCTGGATCAGAGGGATCTTTACCATCTTTACGTATTACAGACACCACAGCTTTCTTCCAGGCTGCTGGTGCTTCTCCTCCTTTTAAAATATTGTAAAAACAAAACCTTCTAGATCTTTATCACTTTCTTCCCTCCTAGCTTCCAAACATCCATAGGAATACCATCTATTCCTGGGGAGTTTCCTGTAGATTGGTTGTAACACCACCATTTTTACCTCATCCCCTCCTACCCTATTAGTAATTGAGCCTCATCTACCTCTAACCTGAATATATTTAATTCTTCCATAAACATTTCCATTTGTACCTTTTCTTGACTTCCATATGTTTCTGCTTTATAGAGATTTTCATAAAATTTTCGAAATATTTCTACTACCTGTACAGGATCTCTGTTTATCTTCCCTGTTACAGGATCTCTAAGCTTGGCAACAACCCTCTCTACTGTCTGTTGCCTGAGTCACTTTACTAAAAGTTTTGTGCTCTAAAGCAATTTTTAAAGAACAGTTGCTTACTGGCAGTGCTTCTAAACTCATGCATATTAAAGAGGTAATCCCTTATTTTTTGTTTGACATTTGGCAACTGCTCCTCCTCTTCTTCACAGAGATCCCCCTATTCTGCAATACTCCAACCTTTGTCAGTCCTTCTGAATAATTCTTGTTAATTCTTAACCATATATTTGTCTTTAATTTCCCCTCCGTTTTTAAACCTCACTTTAATTTTATCCCACTCCCTAGTTTTATTTTCAGAAGAAAAGGGCTTGTGAATAATTTCCACTACCCATTCCTTACATTCCTCTCTTTTTAACAGATAGGTGGGAAAGTGCCACTGTCTCATTTTTACTTTAGTTATTATTGGAGTGTGATATGAAATTATCGGATGCATATCAAAACATTAAAGGACCACTATGGGCAAACAATGAAAAAACATATTTTTTTATCTTGCCATGATTTACTGCACCTCCCAAAGCTGCCTGCAGCAAAATAAGTACTCATTCCTAATTTTTTTTTTTTTACTCTTGTCTGCCTTCATGGGGGCAGACATGGTGATTCCTTTGGAAAGTTAAATCTGTCCCATAATGCACAGATTGTGAGAATAAATAGCCCCACCATTGTTGTCACACTAGACTTCCATTCACGTAGAATGGAACACCTGAAAAAACTGCCAAGTTTGAGAGTCTGCAGCTTACATGTCATTGACTGGTATGCACCAAGATTTACAAATGTTGTTCCTAATACTTTCTCTGAAAGAAGCTTGCAAAAGTGTCAACAAATTACTGAGATAAAGACTTTTCACAACGAGCAGTTCTGCAAGTTTCAATAACTAGCCAGGATACTCCTCCCATCTCCACTCCTTCAGTGGGCTAGAGTCTCAAATTTCCAGCTTGGCTAGTTTCAGCTATTTAGTCAGCACTGCATGGCATTAGACATCAAACAAATCACAGCTTGGTGTGCCACTAAAACTGTTCCCTCATATGTCTTGTAGTTGTTAGTTGCCAATTGTACCCGCTCGGTCCTCCAGGAGCCAAAGGCTGAGGGAAGGAGGGTGGGATGTAAGAATGAAGGCTATGGTGAGTACATAACTTCTTAATGTGATGTTGTCCTATCTTGCCTTCATTTTATACTGGTTGGGACAGCATCCCTAGCACCATCTTTCCTGGGTGGCTCAAGGGAGAATATTCTTCACAACAGTGGACCCAAAAGAGGCCCTGTTTCTGGAGGCCAAATCTACTTTGTAATGAGTGATAAAAGTATGAGGCCTTGCCCATGTTGCTGCAGCACAAATGGTATCAATTGGCAGTCTTGCCCAAAAAGCAGAAGAGGTTGCTATGGTTCTTGTAGAATGACCCTTTACATTGTCGAGGAGTTATTTTGAGATCTGTAGATAAACGTAATGCAATCTGACAGCCATTTTGAAGTAACAGGAGCACCTTTCTTGTAGTCTGAAAATGAAACAAATAATTGGTCAGACTTTCTGAAGTCCTTTGCTCTATGTAAGTAGAAATGCAATCATCTATATAGATCTAGATGGTGTAGCATATATTCTGCCTTACTGCCACAGTGAGGGGGGGGGAATGATAGGTCTACGGACTAGTTTAAATTAGATTCTGAGCATATTTTAGGTAGAAAGGATTAGTTTGTTCATAGAGACACACTGTCTCTGTGAAAAGGCATGTAGGGGGGGCTTTACAGACCATACTTGTAGCTCTGAAACTCTTCTAGCAGAAGTGATCTCTGTCAAAATAATTGTTTTCCAAGTCAAATACTTCAGATGACAGGATAATGCAGGTTCAAATGGGGGAAAAAATCACACAGGATGAGACAAAATTCAGGTCCCATGGTGCTGCAGGGGCTCCAATGGGTCATCTCAATAAAATAGTGCCTTTAAGAAACGCTTTGCAAAGTCTGTGGGACATTACATTCAGCCTCGATTCCCCTATATGGAAATTTGATATAGCTGCTAACTGGACTCGAATAGTAGCTGCAGCTGTGTCTTCATGAAATAGTTTTGCCAAGAATTCTAGTATGGAAGCTATAGCGGCAGAGAATGGGGTCGATGCAGGTATTCACAGCTCAAAAAGAAAAACTCTTCCATTTGCTCATATATAATTTCCTCGTTGAAGCCTTATGAGATAAGATCAAGATACGTTTCACTGATGGAAAAAGGCCAGGGAGCCTGGCTATGTTTGGAATTGGAGCAGCAAAGCTGTCAATTTGAAGGTTTGAAGGGATGGGTGGAGCAACCCTGATGCATGAATCAGAAGGTCTGAAACGGGTTTCAGAATCCACGTCTCCTCCAAGAGATGAGGCCAAAGGAAGGGGAACCAGATTTGATGAGGCCAGTATGGGGCAACAAGTATCAAATTCCTTCCCAAAGAGCTGGCTTGCTGAAGGACTTTGGATATCAATGGAAAGGGAGGGAAGGCATAGAGGAGACCCGAGGGCCATTCGTCTATAAGTGCATCCCTTAGTGATTCCCTCAGAGTGGGGATTAGGGCAAGATAGCTGCTACATTTGGCATTCATGGACATGGCAAAAAGGTCACAGCAAGGCTGGCTCCATTTGCGGAAAATCATCTCTGCTACTTCTTGTATTAGGGACCACTCATGAGGCATAAGAATCCCTCTGCTGAGTTTGTCTGCTATCACGTTGGATTTCCCCAGGACGTGTGTTGCTATCAGAAAGCATTGAGAGGAGGTTGCCCACTGCCATATTGTCATGACCTCTCGACAAAGGGGATAAGACTTGGTTCCTCACTGTTTATGTACCACACAACCGACATGTTGTCTGTCTGTATTCCAATAATTCCTAGCAGAAGAAAGCCTTGAAATGCTTGCAATGCTAAAAGCACTGGTCTCATCTCTAGGACACTGATGTACAAATGGGCAATGGGCATCATGATCTTGTCAAGTGCCTTGAACTGTCCTTCCCAGATAATGCTCCTCACCACACTATCTGAGAAGAGTCCGTGGTCACTGTGGCTACAGGCTGAGGGAGGACAAAGGGTGGACCCTACTGCCACATGAGTGTAGTGGAGCCACCAGCGAAGGTGTTCTTGCATGATTCTGTTATCACAATTTGGTGGGACATGGGTAATTCCTGTATGGACCACTGAGGGGACAGTAGCCACTGCAGAATTCTCATATGCAGACGCGCTAATGGAATCAAGTTTATTGCTGCTGCCATGGTTCCCAAGACTTTCAGGACAGTTCTTGCTTGTACTTTTTTCTTGGAAAGTAGGTTTATGACCTGATGTCATTGGACTTGAACTCTTTTGGGGGAAAGGTTTGCATGATTTTCATTGCATCTAAATCTGCTCCTATAAAAAAACAATACGCTGAGATGGCAATAAGGCAGATTTTTCATAATTTATTGAGATTCCTAGGTGAGAGCAGAGCTGTATGGTGGTGTCTCCCGCTTTTGTTAGTATATGCTCGGTGGTGGCGGTTAGGAGCCAGTCGTCTAGGTATGGAAACACTCAGAATCCTCGGCGTCTCAAGTGAGCCGTGACTACTGCTATGCACTTAAACACTTTGGGGGCTGCAGTGAGACCAAAGGGCAGAGCTCGAAACTGTTAACGACTGGCTCCCAGTTGAAAGCGCCAATGACTCTTGGATCGCCTGTCCATTTTTACGTGGTAGTATGCATCCTGGAGGTCTATCGAGCACATCCAATCATCTTGTCCCAGAAAAGGGAGTATCAACTGCAGTGTTACCATTCGGAACTTTGACTTTCTTATAGACTTGTTTAATTTGCTGAGATCAAGGATGGGTCTCCAGGCCCCTGTTTTCTTTAGAACTAAAAAGAACGTTGAGTAAGTTCTGGATCCTATTGGTCTGCGGGGACTGCCTGGATGACTCTTTATAGCAACCTTTGTATTTCCATAATTGCCTGTTCCCTTTGAGTGGAACATCCAGGATTTTTTTTTATGTTTGTGAAAGGGGAAGGGTATGGAGTAACCCCTGGATACGATACTTCATGCCCACTTGTTTTTTGTTATTTTTAGCCAGGTTTCTGGGTGCAAAGATAAGTGACCCCAGACTGCCTCCATAGAAGGACAGATGGGCCTCCTATCAGGAGCACTGAATGGGCTTACCAAAGAAAGATTCCCTGTTGCCCTGATTTTGCAGACCCTCTCTGCTGCGTGGCCAACGTCTTCCATTACAGCTTCCCCCTCTGCCCCTGGGGGAAGAATCACCACGTCTGTCCTGAAAAGCTCTCTGGGATTTTCAGAACTACATTTTTCTTCCCTTTTAGATAAGGTCTAGAAGGTAGAGAAAATTAAACTCCTATGGCAGAGGAGTTTTTCCATCTTGTTCACAGCTGGTTAGTGTGTCTTTGACTTTTGGCCCAAACAAAGACAAGTCAATGAAGGGGGTGTTCAGAAAATAATATTTAAAGGGCTCCCCAAAGTCACACAGGGACATCTAGGAATGTCTCCTTAGGGGAAATTACTGAACCTGCTGCCCTACTTGCTCCATCAGCTGCATAAGAAATGAATCTCATGGAGGAGTTGACCACTGAATTTAAGGTGAAGAGCTGAGAGAAAACTTTCTCCGATACCCTTTCAGCTACTGAACCCTGGAGAGCATCTCCTACCTCCTTCAGGAGATCTCTCTGAAGTCTGGTATAGTGGGTAAGATAATTCAGCAATCTGAGTGCAAAGGTCACTGAAGAAAAGGTGAGCTTTCCATATTTGTCCATCGTGCAAGACTCCTTGTTTGGTGGATGGACAGAAGATGAAATCTCTGGCAGTTCCTTTTTGGTGGCCGCCGCCACCACCACCATAGCATCTTTTCGGACACCTTTTGTAAGGAAATTTCTATTTGTAGGGGATGTTATCAATTTCTTTGGCCTCTGGGGAACAGGCTCCACTGAGTCTGGAGACTCCCATGCCTTTCGACAAACTAGGTCCATCAGTTCATCAAAAGGCAGAGACACCCAAGTGGCAGAAGGGCATGACCCAAAAGCCTTCAGGTATAAAGACTCCTCCTCAGAAAGGCTGATGGGCTTCCGGCTGCCTCTCTGCTTAAGTATTTCCAGGAAGTCTGCGAAGGAGAGATCGTCAGAGAGTGACCACGAGGACCCTTCTGACTCATTAAGGTCTGTTATCAGATGTGATGGACTCCTCTGGGGAGTCTAAATGCTTCCTCTTGCACAGTCTCTTAAGAGGGACCTCTTCAGAAGGGTATTCTGGAGAGGTTTCAGAAGAGAAGGTTTCACCCAGTAGGGCATCCTGAGGCCTAGGGTCTCCATGTCTCTGTGGATGCAGTGGTGCCGAGACAGACATCTGTGCCTTTGGGGGAAGAATGTCTGAACCTAGGAGTGGAGCTGCCTGTGGAGACAGCACTCTCCTCATCAATTTGAAAGCCCCCCACCTCTGATGTGAGGAAACTCCAAGCTCCAAAGAGCCAGAAGGAATCCCCAGAACCAAGAGGATTGGCTCTAAGGCCGATGTAGGAGCCGAGCACACCTGTGCCGAAGCCCCAAGAGGCAAGTTTGGATCAGACAACTGTCTGATCCGACTCTCCTTCCCAGACCCGACCAGAGAGCATCAGGTCCTAGATTCCTCGAGGACATCAGAGCAGGAGTTGGGCCTGAAGATCCTGGAATAGGTCTCTGCTCCGACGGTTCCACTATGACCAGTAGCAGACATTCAGGATCCTAAGTCCGGGGTCAGATCGGAGGAGAAATCGATAGTGACAGGACAGGCTTGGTCGGTTCTGAAGCCCTCTGGGTTGGATCCAACAACTTGGCAAGTGCTGACTATCAAAGACATGGGACCTGCATCGGTTGCTGTCTCATCTTCTATGACGTCAGGTAGTCAAGGGTATAAAGCATGCAGCCGATGCCATTACATCAGTGTTTCTTGCCCCAGATGTAAGGTGCCCCCATAATGGGAAGCAATTACATAGAAGGTTACACCTCCAACAAAAAGGAAATACACCAAAAAGCTTTAAGAATAGTAAACAAGAATAGAGGTATAGTCAATAGAAGTCAGGGGGCTGGAGGGAGGGTAACCAGGACTAAAACAGTGAATACACTCGAACATCTACATTTATGGTAAGTATAGACAACCTTACTATGTTCTTCGTGTTTCACTGTTGCAGTCATTACATTTGAGTAGATTCCGAAAGCTAAGGAAGGGAGGAGGCAATTAAATAGCATTAGGACCAGCTATAAGGCCCTGCAAGACTGCAGTGGCAAACCCAGCTCTGGATTTTGAAAATAATTGGCAAGTGGTAATGCTTGGTGAGGGTATGTACAGAACTCCAGGTAACAGCTTCTAGGATGTCCCTGGTAGGGACACCTCTGAGAAAGGATGTAGAGGTAGATGCAGCCCTGTGTGGTCTTATCCCCAGTGGGGTAGGTTTTCCATGGTGCTTATAGCAGAAATGAATGCAGTGGCCTATTCACTTAGAAATGGTTTGCTTTGAAATGGCATCCCCCTCTGCCCCTGCAGCAAATGCAACCAGCAGCTTTTTAGATTTCCTGAGACGCTTAGTCCTATCCAAGTAAAATCTAAGTTGTCTGTGCACGTCCAAGGAGTGCAGTATTCGTTCCCCTTTGTTCTGTGGATTACATAAGAAGGTTGTCAAATGAATGGACTGATTATGGGCCACACTGGATACCACCTTGGGCATAAAGGAGGGATTGATCCTGAGGGACACCCTGTCTGCATGAAAGATAATGAAAGGCTCCACCTGCCATGAGGGCCTGTAATACAGACACCCTTCTTGCTGAAGTGATGGCTAGAAGGAAGGCAGTTTTCCAAAAAAGGAATTTCAACTCTGCATATGCAGCTGGCTCAAAGGGAGGTAGAGTGAGCTTTTCCAATACAAAGGTAAGGGCCAGGCTGGAGTAGGGGCTCTCCTGGGTGGTCTGAAGTTTTTGGCCCCTCTGAGGAATTGCTTCAGCAGTGGATGAGAGAAGAGGGGTGGCTCTGCATTATAATGAGCTGAAATGGCCAAGTCATGAATTTTGATGGAAGAAAAGGAAGGGCCCTTATGAAGCATCTCAGTTAAGTATTGAAGAATGTGCAGTAAAATTGGGCACTGTTGTGTCCATCCCCTGAGTTTGGCTCCAGGAACATAACCTTTTCCATTTTTCAGCATAGGATTTTCTAGTACTAGGCCCCCTTGCCTCCAGAAAGACATCCATCACTTGCTTACTGAGGGATGGTAACGGAGAGAACATGTAATTAGCCAGGCTCCAAGGTTCAGGGTTTGAAGCTGTGGATGCAGAATCAGGCCCTCCTGCTGGGAGAGCAGGGCAGGGGTCTGAGGCAGGTGCCATAGTTCCAGAAGTGACACATTGAGCAGGAGTGGGTACCAGTGTTGGCATAGCCAGTCTGGTGCAATAAGTATTGCCCTTGGTTTGTCATGTTTGATCTTTAGTACCACTTTGGAGAGGAGAGGCAGAGGAGGAAAGGCATAAACTGACAGGTTTTTCCAGGTGAAGGACAGGGCATCCACTTTCCAAGCTTACCTGTGGGGTGCCCTTGTGCAGACTTTGTCCAACTGGTAGTTCTGAGGGGAGGCAAACAGGTCTATCTCTGGGCTCCCCCATTTGTTTCTCAACATGTTGAATATCTTTGGTTCCTGTTTCCACTCGTGTGGGTCCATGAGATTTCTGCTTAGTTCGTCTGTCAGTGTATTTAGCTTGCCTGGCAGGAACTGAGCTTGCAGGTGCATTTAGTAGCTCAAGGCTGTGCTCCACAGAGCCATAGCTAGTCTGCAGAAAGGGTATGAGTGGGTTCCTCCCTGCTTATGTACCACATAACAGTGGTGTTGTCTGTCTTTACCAATAATTATCCTGGAATAATGTGGTACTTGAAGGCTGTCAGAGCATTCTGTACAGCTAAAATTTCTTTTTGATTGATATGCAGGTGCATTTGACTCTGGTTCCATTTGCCCTGAATGCACTGCCCTGCCAAGTGAGCCCCCCATGCACAGATTGATGCGTCTGTTGTTAGGGTTTGGGTGGCAGGGGGTAGAGTGAATGGCAGTCCCTTGTTGTGGTGGCAGGCCTCTGCCCACCAAAGGAACTCTGTCTTTAAGCAAGGGATGATAGGAATCAATGATTCTAGGTCCTGAGAATGTTGACACCATAGGCTTTTTATATACCAATGTAGTTTCCTCATATGCAGTCTTGTATATGGAATTAGTGGAATGCAAGAGGCCTTGAACCGCAGGGCTTGCAGTATTTTCCTTGCAGATAGCTGGGTCTTTGTGGCCAGTAGTTTGAAGTAGGCTATCAAATTAACTTGTTTCTCTGGCATGGGGTAGGCCTTCTGGGAAGTTGTATTCAAGCTTGATCCCAGGAATACAATTTGTTGGCAGGGTACTAAATGTGATTTCTTTTCGTTTATGGTGTACCCCAGAGAAGTTAATAATTTCTTTACAAATGCCAGATGATTTAATAGTATGTCCTGGCTTTCTGCCTGAATTAGACAATCATCCAGGTACGGGTATATCTGAATATTTCTTTGCCTGCAAAATGCAATGACTGGAGGTAGGCACTTAGTGAATACCCTGGGTACAGTAGATAAGCCAAAGGGCAGTGCAGAGAACTGATGGTGCATGCAGCCTGCTCTGAAGCGTAGGTATCTTTTGCAAGATTCCCTTATTGGGATGTGCAGGTAGGCTTCCTTTAAATCCAGTGTTGCCAATCAGGCATTTTTGCCTAGCGTTGGAAGCAGTTGATGAAGAGTTTGCATTTTGAATTTTGGGATTACCAAAAAAGTGTTTAGGATAGACAGGTCCAACATAGGATGCCAGGAATGGTCTTTTCTGGGTACCAGGAAAAGTCTTGAGTAAAAAACTTGCCCCAATTCCTCTTGTGGGACAGGTTGAATAGCCCTGATGCTTAGAAAAGAGAGAGAACCTGCGTTTGAGCCTCTACCCACTGATTTGGGGGTAGGTCTGGCCAACCGTTTGGGGTTGGGAAGGAGTGAAGTGGAATCTGTATCCTTGGGAAACTATATTTAAAACACATTTGTCTTGGGTAATGAATTCCCAGTTTTTTGCATGCAGGGTGATCATTCCCCCTAAAGGAACAGTCAGTTGGGCTTGGAAGGTTTAAAGTTAATTCATTGTGACAGTTTACCATAGGGGGTGTCTCACTACTCCTAGCTTTGGAAGTAGGAGCCCCCCCCCCCCCCAACTGCTTAGGCCTGTGAGTACCTTGAGACTGAAGCCTGGGTGGTGTGCTGGTTCTGGGTTTGGACTGAGAAGGCCTGGAAGAGACAGGAAAGGACCAATTCTTAGAAGGCCAGTGCCTACTAAATCTGGGAGGCTGTACTTGCAGGAAATTTTTAACAGTTTACATAGATTTAGCTTTTTCCTCCATCTTTTTAAGTAGTACTTCTGATATGTTGCCAAACAGGCGGTCTTGGTTTAAGGGAGCATGTAGTAATTTAGCTTTAACATGACCTGGCAAAGATTGCTCCATAAGCCAAGCATGCCTTCTAAGTACAGACCCAGTAACAGCAGCCCTGCAAGATGCCTCTAATGAATCAAAACCACATTACAAAGTATGTTTTTCAACTTGTTCAGCAGAATGCATTAAATCTAATTCTTTACTTTCAGCGCAGTCAGGAATCAACACCATTTTCTGTTTAAGCAATCCAATAGTATGCGGCTGATACTTTAACATATGAAACTGGCAGTTTAAGGCCCTAATGGCCAAAGTTGCAGAAGTGTATACCTTCTTACCCCATCTGTTCAGGGCCCTGTAATCTCTATCAGAGGGGGTAGGGTTTTTGGCAGTAGTAGCTTTAATGCCATTGGGTCCCTGTGAAATGGTCACAGGATCTGCAGTACGATTCTTAAAGAGGAACTTGTGAGAGTCCGGTAATACCGGTCAGGTTTTCTGGGAGCCAGAGGTAAAGTGTCAGGGGCCATGCTAGATTCCAAGAAGGCATCATCTACAATGTCCAGTACATGAGGGATAGCTAAAGACCTGTGTTGAGGTAGGAGTAATTATTCCTTAAGCCTCTTTTTGGAGTCCAGAGTAATTCTGGCTTTCCCAGCAGAAATGCTCCCTAAAAGCATGCAAACTTTCAACAAAAGAGAAATCCTCTGGAGGGGAAGCAGATTGAATGGAGTCCTCTGCATAAGAATCCTCATAGGTAGATAAGGGCAACTCATGGTCATCAGAGAAAACAGAAATTTCAGAATCCTGATCAGAAGAATCAAAAGGAAAATCAGTCCTAGGTCTCTTAGAGGGAGAAGGGTGGCTTCCCCTGATTAGAGTAATAAGGTCTTCAGCCATTCTTATCATTTATTTTTTAGGCATAGGGGCCTGACCATGCGGTCTGGGCACCAGTTTTCTAGGCGTAGATAGAGTTTTAGGCCTTGAAGAAGAAGATGCATCAGTTTAATACGCAAGTCAGTAGGCCTGAATACACCCTCAAAAGCCGGTGCCTGCACAGCGGCTCCAAACCCATCCAAGGTAGAAGCATTCGCTGGTTGCACAGTCGAAAAAGCATCTCGCGGCATACCAGACTCCGAATGGGTCTCAGTAGAGGCCTGTGAATCTGAAGTAGCGGGCATCAGGGGCTGCGAAAGTACCTCACTGAGTATCGGCATACTGGTGACTAGCTTAGGAGAAGCATCGTCGGTAGCTTTGGACCTATGCGGTCTGTCTTTATCTTTGTGTTTTCTCAGAAGGTCGGTAGTCAGGTGGCTTACCGAAACCATTTCTGGATAATTGAAGAGAGTACCAAAATATTACATGCGGAAATGAACCGACGACGAATAGTTCGAGGTTTGAATAAGGCACAAAACCGACAGTGAGGTACGTTGTGATCTGCGCCTAAGCAAGGAATGCAGTACAAATGAAAATCTTTATGAGGTATTTGCTTTCCACAAGAAATACAATTAACTTTTACCAACATCGGTTTAGAGCAAGAAAAAGGATCCACAACAGGGTACTTAGCTTAGTTGAAGACTTCTGATCTGAAACTCAAAAACGAAAATTTCAGGAGTGGGCTGACCGGCACTTGCAAACTGCTTCTGCTTCAGGGACCGCACGGCAAGAAAGACTTATGTAATGGCGTCGGCTGCATGCTTTATACCCCTGACTACCTGACGTCATGGAAGATGAGACAGCAACCGACGCAGGACCCAAGACTTTGATAATCAGGCAGACTGAGGGCTACCTGCAAGCAGATAACCCAAATGTAATGACTGCAACAGTGAAACACGAAGAACATCAGGAGAACTGGAAACTTGAAGTAATGGGGATCTTAAGGTAAGACATACCAGTTCCAAATCCGGGGACTGGCTCTGTACCTAAAAACCCAACAGCTCCGAAACTAACAGGAGCCAGGGGGGAAGGCTTCTCGGACCTACAGAATTCTGGTCCGAAGATAAAAACTTTTTTTTTTGGCTCAGACTGAGCCTCTGAAGAAGAAGACCTTTTCCTCAACTTATCTGATTTAGAAGAGGGGGGATGCCCGATTTTGAAGGATCCTGACCTTCAATGGATTCTGAAAATGGGGGGTCTTCAACAACCCTCTTAGAATCAATTTATTCCTTTCTAGCAGTACACTATAACTGAAGGAGTGGCATATGGTACAAGACTCCTGAAGGTGTACAGTTCCGAGGCAGTACACGCATACTGTATGTCTGTCTGTAACAGACATTTTTTGGCTGCACTTAATGCATTTTTTTAAACCCCGAGGGTTTAACATCCTTAGACTGCATAGGCATGTCTGTAGTTAACAACAACCAGCAGGAAACAAGCACAACAAAACATTAACACTGCAACAACTTTATATATTTTTTTTTTTTTTTTTTTAAACACACCAACTATAAAGGAAAAAAGCCCTGTAATTTAAATGACAAAAGCAGCCCTCTAAAATGAACTAGACTTATTTCTATAAAGAAAGGATAACCAGGGGAAAAAAACTCAAAATTTACAGCTCTCTAATTTAAACGAGCTTGACTAAATATCCAAAGAAAAAATGAAAGCCCTCTAATTAAAAATGTGCTTAAATAATAAGTTGCAAGCCGGGATAGGGTATGGAAAAAGGCTTTGAGAATAAAAACAATGGCAAACAGCAGAAAAGTACAGCTGTGTAAACTTACCATAAATGTAGATGTTCGAGTGTATTCACTGTTGCAGTCATTACACTTGAGTTATCCTGCTGGCAGGCTACCCTCAGTCGGCCTGAATTCCAAAGTCTAGGTCCGGCGTTGGTTGTTGTCATCTATTCCCTGACGTCAGTGTGCCAGGGGTATAAAAGATGCAGCCAACGCAATTTTCTTCAGTTTTTCTTACCCCAGATGTCAGGTGCCCCCAAACGGGTAGGCTAAAAATATGCCAATAAAAAATGCATGCACCAAAATATATTATGCCATCATCTACAAGCAAATACGCCAGATAGGTTGTATAGATTTAGAAAAGTGCAGGTACGTTCCAGCAAAGATATGGGGGATGGTGGATGGGTAACCTGGACTGCAACAGTGAATACACTCGAACATCTACATTTATGGTAAGTGTACACAACTGTACTATGTTCTTCGTGTTTCACTGTTGCAGTCATTACATTTGGGTTGAATCCCAAAGCTATGGTTGGGAGGCAGGAGCTAAATAGCATTAGGAGCGGCTATGAGGCCCTGCAGAACTGCAGTGGCAAAGCCTGCCCTGGATTTAGAGTAGAGTGGTAAATGATGGTGCTTTGTAAAGGTGTGCACTGAACTCCAGGTAGCAGCCTCTAAAATGTCTTTGGTTGGTACTCCCCTGAGGAAGGCTGCTGAAGTGGCTGCTCTTCTGGTTGAATGTGGTCTAATGCCCTTAGGCACTGGCTTGCCATGATATGAATAACAGAAACGAATGCAGAAATAGTCTACTTTGAGACAGCCTTTCCTTGTGATCCTGCAGCATATGCCACTAGTAGTTGCGCTGTCTTCCTGAAAGCTTTGGTTCTGTTCACGTAGAAGCGTAGCTGTTTGTGTATGCCCAAAGAATGCAGAATTCTCTCCCCCTTATTCTGTGGGTTTGGATAAAAAGTAGGCAGATGAATAGTTTGGTTAAGGGCCACATTGGACACTACCTTAGTCATAAATGTCAGGTGTGTCCTCAGAGAAACCCTGTCTGGATAAAAAATGATAAAAGGTTCCACAGCCATGAGTGCCTGTAGCTCTGAGACTCGTCTTGCAGAGGTTATTGCTAGGAGCAGAGCTGTTTTCCAAGATAAGAACTTTATATCAGCTGTAGCGGCTGGCTCAAAAGGAGGCAGGGTGAGTTTTTCCAAGGCATAATTGAGGCCCCATGCTGGTATTGGTGATCTCGTGGAGGCCTTAAGTTTTTGGCTCCTCTGAGGTACTGCCTTAACAAAGGATGAGAAAAGATTGGTGGCTCTGTATTGTAATGAGCCGAAATGGCAGAGGCATGAATTTTAATTGATAAAAAGGATAGGCCTTTGTCCAGCATCTCAGTTAAGTATTGCAAAATCTGAGGAATATTTGGTACAGCTGTGTCAATTCCTTGTGCCTGATTCCAAGCACAGAATCTCTTCCATTTTCCAGCGTAAGATTTTCTGGTACTAGGCCTTCTCGCCTCCAAAATGACATCCATCAAAGCTTTAGTGAGAGGTGCGTTTTGTATGACTACATTATCCGCCATGCTACCAGAGTTAAGGTCTTTAGTTGGCTGTGCAGGATCTGATTGTTTTGTTGGGACAGTAGATGAGGTATTTGAGGCAAGGTCCAAGCCGGGCATTGAGACAAGTTCCTTAGAATTGGATACCAGTGCTGGCGGGGCCAGTCTGGGGCAATCAGTATCATCTTTGGCTTCTCTTGTCTGACCTTTAGGAGTACTTTGGGGAAGAGAGGCAGCGGAGGAAAGGCATATACTGCTAAGCTTTTCCAGCTGAAAGATAGTGCGTCCACTTTCCATGCTTGTCTGTGATAAATCCTTGTGCAGAATCTTTTTATTTGGTAGTTGTGAGGAGAGGCAAATAGATCTATATCCGGCCATCCCCATTTCCTTGTTATCATGCTGAAGACTTGTGGATCCAATTTCCATTCGTGGGGATTCATGAGGTTTCTGCTTAGTTCGTCTGCCAGAGTATTTATCTTTCCTGGCAGGAATAGTGCCTGCAGATGTACTTGGTAAGTCAATGCTGTGTGTCCCACAAAGTCATGGCTAGTATGCAAAGGGGGTAAGAATGACTGCCTCCCTGCTTGTTTATATACCACATAACCGTGATGTTGCCTGTCTTTATCAGTAGCTCTCCCGGATGAAGTAGATCCTTGAAGGCTGTCAGGGCATTCTGAACAGCTAGCATCTCTTTTTGATTGATATGTAGATGCATTTAATTTGTGGATCATGTGTCTTGAATACATCTTTCTGCCATGTGGGACCCCCCCCCCCCAGGCATAATCTGATGCATCCGTTGTTAATGTCTGCCTGGCTGGGGGTAAGATGAATGGCTGTCCCTTGTTCTGGTGACAAGCCTTCGCCCACCATCGAAATTCCTGTTGCAGGCAGGGAATGAGGGTAATTATTGTTTCCAGGCTGTGGCAATGTCCAAACACTTTTTAGGTACCATTGAAGTTTCCTCATATGCAGTCTCGCATATGGAATTAGTGGAATGCAGGATGCCATGAAGCCCAAAGCCTGCAGAATTTTTCTTGCAGATAACTAGGCCTTTGTTGCCAACAGGTTGAAATAGGTAGTCAGTTGCCTTTGTTTGTCTGACGTGAGATAAGCCATCTGGGCAGTTGAATTTAAGCTTGCACCCAGGAATATTATCTCTTGAGGGGGTACTAGTTTTGATTTCTTTTCGTTGACTGTGTACACTAGGCCTGTTAGAAATCCCTCTACAAATGCCAGATGCTGTAGTAGAATGTCCTTGTTCTCTGCTTGAATGAGGCAGTCGTCCAAGTAAGGATATATTTGTATTCCTCTTTGTCTGCAGAATGCAATTACTGGTGCCAGGCACTTTATGAAGACCCTGGGCGCAGTAGATAAGCCAAAGGGCAGTGCAGAGAATTGTAGTGCATTGAGCCAGCTTTGAATCTGAGGTATCTTCTGCATGTTTGTCTGACTGGGACATGCAGGTATGCCTATTTTAGGTCTAAGGTCACAAGCCAAGCCTTCTTGTCCAGCATGGGCAAAAGTTGCTGTAGAGTCAACATTTTGAATTTTGGTATATCCAGATGTGTTTAGGATAGATAGGTCCAGTACTGGTCACCAGGTCTTGTCCTTTCTTGGTACCAAGAACAGTCTTGAATAAAATCCTCGTCCCTGCTCTTGCTCCGGTACTTGTTGAATGGCCCTCATGTCCATGAGGGATGAGACTTGCTTTTGTGCCTCTGCCCATTGATGTTTTGGCAGGTCTGGCCAACCGTTTGTCATTGGCAGGGTATGGAAGTGAAACTTGTAGCCTTGTGACACTATGTCTAGGACCCATTTGTCCTTGGTTATTGTGTGCCAATTTTGTGAAAAAAGTGCTAGTTTTCCCCCTAAAGGTGATGCCAGAAGATAAGTGCTTGGTGCAGGCAGGGGGAAGTCATTGGGACTGTTTCCTGTATGTCTGTGATTTGTCTTCTCCACTTTTGGAGGTAGAAGCACCCCATTGTTTAGACCTGTAGGAACCTTGGGGTTGGGATTTGCCTTTTGGGTGTCTGTATCTGCCCCTTTGTGTTCTGTCTGACACGGGAAAGGACCAATTCTTTGTAAGCAAGTGTCTGCTAAATCTTGGAGGCTGTACCTGTAAGAAATCTTTAACCGTTTGCATAGATTTAGCTTTGTCCTCCATTTTCTTTAACACCTCTTCTGCTTTAACACCAAACAAGGTATCATGCTGTAATGGAGCATCTAATAATTTTGCTTTGACATGATCAGGCAGATTTTGTTCCTTTAACCAAGCATGCTTCCTGATGACAGAACCAGTAACAGCGGCCCTGCAGGAGGCCTCCAAAGAATCAAAATCACATTGCAAAGTATGCTTTCCAACTTGTTCAGCTGCATGCAATAAATCCTGCATTTCTTTCTTTTCTGCACATTCAGAATTTATCAACATTTTCTGTTTAAGCAGTGACATAATATATTGCTGATATTTGAACATATGAAACTGACAATTTAATGCCCTTATAGCCAAGGTAGCAGAAGTGTAAATCTTTTTTCCCCATCTGTCCAATGCCCTAGAATCCCTGTCAGAGGCGATACGGTTTTTTGCAGTGGAAGCCTTGACCCCTTTGGGACCCTGAGAGACAGTTTCTGGGTCGGCAGCAGGGTTTTTGAAAAGGAATTTATGAGAGTCAGGAACCCTGTAGTACCGGTCTGGCTTAACAGGAGCTGGAGGGTAAGGAGTCAGGGGTCAGACTGGACTCTGAAAATACATAATCTACAATGTCTAACACAGGTGGAATAGCTAGGGACCTGTGTTGTGGTAGTAAAAGGAAGTCTCTGAGCCTTTTCTTAGATTCTGAAAAATCTTGGCTCTCCCAGTGGAAATGCTCCCACATGGTATGCAAAGTTTCCCCAAAAGAGTAATCCTCAGGAGGAGAGGCTTAAGGGATAGATTCTTCAGCATCAGAATCCTCATAAGGAGGAAGAGAGTATTCCTGATCAGAAGAGGAATCAGATGAAATGGAAAACTGATCTGAAGATTCATATTCTGTCTCTTGCCTAGGCCTTTTATCAGGAGGGGGATGGGAACCCCTGATCAAAGTAATTAAGTCTTTGGCCATTTTGAGCATCTGTTTTTTGGGCATGGAGGCCTGTCCATGAGGCTGTTGTACTTGTTTCTTTGTCTTTAAAGGTGCTTTAGTCTTTGCCTTTGAAGCTGAAGTTGTTTTAATGTATAATTGAGTAGGTCTGAAAACACCCTCAGAAGCCAATGCCTGCTCAGTGGCTCCGGACCCATCTGAGGGAATAGTCTCCGAATGTCCAATACCTTGAATTTCCAGCGGCCTAGTCGACTCCACGTGGGAGTCGGTAGCAGCCTGCCGTTCTAAAATAGCGGGTGTCAGGGGCTGCAAAGGCGCCTCACTGAGAACCGGCGACTGGCTTAGAAGAAGCCTTGTCATCGGTTTTGGACCTCAGATGCCTGTCCTTTTCTTTTTCTTTGCGTTTCTTGTGAATTCCGGTAGTCAGATGGCTATCCGACGACATCCTATAATTAAATCTTCTGCCAAAATAGTGTAATGCAAAATCGTACCAACGCATAATAGTGCGTTGGTTAAATCTAGCACCGACAACTAGCAACGTCGTGGTCAAGGCCTAGGCAAGGAATACAGTAAGAATGAAAGTCCTTATGAGATATTTGCTTCCCACAAGAAATACAATTATTAACATTTACTGACATCGGTCTGGAGCACGAAAAAAGTTTCCCCAATGGGGTACTTAGCTTTTAATGAAGACTTCGGATCTGAAATTTGAACACGAAAATCTCAGGAGTCGGCCGACCAGCACTTGCGAACTATGCTTATGCTTCGGGCACCGCGCGGCAAGTAAGACTGAAGAAAATGGCGTCGGCTGTATCTTTTATACCCCTGGCGCACTGATGTCAGGGAAGAGGCGACAGCAACTGACGCCGGACCTAGACTTTGGAAATCAGGCTGACTGAGGGTAGCCTGCCAGCAGGATAACCCAAGTGTAATGACTGCAACAGTGAAACACAAAGATCATCAATAGTAGCTAACACACTAAAAATGCTTAACAACATTAACTAATTATAATAACTAACAAACTATCCTAAAATGATAAACAGTAACAATATAAGGAGGAGAGAAAATGTTGACTTAGCCAGAGACAGTATGAAGCACTCAATCTTGTTTTAGCGGCAAACAAGATCTGGGGAGCTTTCCTAGGGCAAGATGGGATAGGGTTTTCAGCCACAAGCAAGTGGAAGACCTTGAGCTTTTGTATAAGGCAGAGTCACAACTGAGGATCGGTTCTGAACCCAACCAGTAAAGAATGAAGGCGAGATAGGACATCATCACATTATATGTTTTTTTCATCATTTTCCCATAGTGGTCCTTTAAATTAAATGCACATGTTCCTTGGAAATATAATTTTCGCTAGAGAAATTCAACTGAGCTGAATAAACTTTTAAGGATACAGAAAGTAGAGCTGGGACTCACTGTTATTTGTTCCTGTTGTTGCTGACATTTTTTCTACCTGTGTTGTTTCTTCATAATTTCTGTCTAGTCTAGCTCAGTTTTTGTACCGTGGAGAATAATATATCAAATTCAGTCCTAACTCCTATCACTGAATTCACATCTTCCATGACAAATATTTTCAAAAATCTAACCTCTTTTGTTATATTTTCCCTTCTGGGCCCCCCACCCTCGAGATACACTACTGCAAATCAAATTCCAGTCCCCATCTATAAGTAATATTCCCTGCTGAAAGTTGATGACTTCCCACAGAATTTCCTGAAGTTCCATTATAGCAGTTTTAGGTGGGCTATAACATGTTCTTGATGTATTGGAAAATATTAGGGTTCAACCAAACACCCTAATAATGGGAGATTTCAACTACCCCACCGTTAACTGGGAAAACTACTCATGTACCAACTCCTTCGCTCAGCACTTTCTGGAATTCATAAACTCCAATGCCCTGGATTAACTTATCCACACCCCCACCAGGGGCAACAGTATCCCATATATTGAAACAAGAGCTCTTTAAATTTATTAGAAAACTTCATTTGAGATATTTTTTCTCAAATGATAGAAAAACTTATGGTTATCATGAGCCGGTTTCTAATGTGATATATAGTGATACTGATGGTGATTCTAGTTTAGATAGCTATTATTCCTGTTTTTCTGATGATTCTCTGTCTCCTCTATATTCTTCAGCTTATTCTATGCTTAACACTAAAGGTATTAATTTTCATAGCAAGTTTATTCCTCCATATAATAATTGTAACATTATACATTTCTCTGAAATGATTCATTTTTCATTGCAAGAAATGTTAAATGTATGTAGAAATGATCAAAAATTATGTAACATGACTAAAAATGAATGGTTGGCTATGAAAAATCTTTCAAGTAGACATGATATTGTCATCAAAAAATCTGATAAGGGTAACAAAATTGTTATTTTGAATAATAAGCAATATCTAGACATGTGTATGGAACATTTAAATGATTCATCAACTTATGAAATTAGTGATTATGATAAATATGTAACAGCCTTTAAAGAATGTACCACTTTATTAGATAAGGGGGTAAGATTGGGATATACCTCTAGGGATGATTTTGATAAAAAATTTTGTTTAGAGAATTGCAATCTAGCCACGTTCTATTGTCTTCCCAAGCTTCATAAAAATATGATTAATCCACCTGGACGTCCTATTGTCTCAGCTAGTAACTATTTTTGTCAAAATATAGGTATAGTTGTCCATAATCATTTGTCATCTTATGTATTTAAGTTAGAGTCCTATATTAGAGACTCTTTTGATTTTATTGACAAATTAAGTCATATTATCTGGACAGACAATATGTTTTGGATTAGCGTAGATGTTGTTAGTCTCTACACTAACATTAAACACTCTGATGGCTTGCAGGCATTATTTTACTTTTTGGGGGATAATCCTACCACCCACTATATTATGGACTTGACTTCCTTTTGTCTGTCTAATAATTTTTTCAGTTTCAATCAATCTATTTACCATCAACTGAAAGGCACTGCTATGGGGCATCTTTTGCCCCATGTATGCCAACCTTTTTATGGGCAAATTTGAGTTAGAATATGTATATACTAACAAATTTTATAAACATCATGTCTTGTGTTATTACCGCTACATAGATGATTTAATATTTCTTTGTAGCGGTGGTATTGAATATGTTCATGAGTTTTTCTCAGACCTTAATAATAACAAATATAATTTACGGTTTGATGGTTTACAATTTGGTAGTCAAGTCCATTATTTAGATATTATGTTAACAGGTATATTGGGTGATCAGGTTCATACTACAGTATATCGTAAGTTTATGGATGGTCACCAGTTCCTTTATGGCACTAGTTGCCATCCCCCCCATACCTTATCTGCTATTCCCTATGGAGAAATTATAAGATTATCTAGACTGTGTAATAATGAATTTGATTTAGAACAGAATATATATGACAGTATCATTATGTTCTTGAAAAGAGGATATAATATGGATATATTAGACTTCTGTATTAATAAATTAATGAATAAAACTAACTCCATTAAAGGTAATAAACTGATTATTAGTAAAAATATGGAAATAAATAACTATTTGCCTTTTATTAATGAGGTTAGTTCTAATAGCAACTACAATAAATGTTCAAGGAGTTCTATACATGAAGTGCAAGATATTTATTTTGTCACTACATATAATTTATGTAGTGATAGAATTTGGAATATTATTAAATATTTTTGGAAATTTCTAATTTCAGATAAAAATCTTTATAAAATTTTCCCTGTTGTTCCTAAAATATCTTACAAAAGAGGTCAAAATTTATCTGATAAATTAATTAATACTTATTATATTTCTCCATTAGATAATATATATAAAAATTTGATTACAGTAGGTACTAATCCTTGCCAGTGTAATATATGTAAATTCATTAAACCATATTTTGACAATATTAACGAATTCCATTTATTCCTAATAATAATTTTTCATGTAATTCTGTAGGGGTTATTTATTGTGTTAGATGTCCATGTGAATTATATTATATTGGTGAGACAAAAGAAAATTTAAAACTAGAATGCAAGAGCATGTTAGAGATATTAAAAAGAGTACTAACTAGCTCTATTGCTGCACATTTTCTGGAATGTCATAATAGTAATATAGAAATGTTTGAATGTTGCGTTTTAGAAAGTATTTTCATTAGAAAAGGGATGATAAATTAATTAAAAATATTTTATTATTCAAAGAAACTATTTATATCTTGAAGTATAATACTATGTCTCCTAATGGTTTGAATTTAGAAGTAAATTTAAAATGTTTATTATAAATTTTGTATGAATAGTATTGGCATTTTTCTTCCATACTAGATATTTCTTTTTTAAATGTTAATATATTTTTTTATTGGTTAATTGATTTAATTGTTTGATTAATTATGTTATATATTGGAGTGGGTGTGTGTTTGTAACCTATACTCATTGAAGGCTGTTATGCCGAGGCGCTAAGTTGCAATAAATTTCCTTCATGAACTGGCGTTGTTTTTCAGGCTGCTGCCTTTTCTTTTTTGTTGTTTTTGCAACAGTATCCTAGATCTAGTCATTACCAACATGAGTGACTAGTGTTCCACACCTGAAGTCAATGCCTCATTGGCCCGATCCGACCATAAGCTAATTACCATAGATATCCACATCCTGCCCCCACCCCCCATTAAGGAAACCATGGTAAAAAATTTCTCCAAAGCCAACTTCATGCTTCTTAAGACAGAACACCCATGCAGATGGACAATACAGTTACGAATACTGATTCCTACACAATTGCACTTTATAAGCACTTACATGAGTGCATGGATCGTGCTATCCCAAACAGAACCAAGACTCTATCCTCCAAAAAAAAGGAAGCCAATCTGGTGGTCCCGTGCCATAAACAAATTCTACAACAGAAGGAAAAAACTGTTGCAAAAGAGAGTAAAAAATCCCATGAGTGGAGGAGCTTCCTGGTCAGCTTCAGTAAGAAGCTGCGATCCCTGATAAAATACTCCAAAGCTAGTTATGAAAACAAAATCACCACTGATTCTAAAGACAACCACAAAGCATTCTATAGCTATGTCAAGAATCTCAATGGCAACACTCAGATCTGCTCTGAGTTACAGCACAATGACACTAAATATACAGACCCAACTGATATTGCCAACATCCTGGCAGATAGGTTCAGTGTTAACTTCAACCCCCTCTCACCCTCTAAACAGCCCATCTCTATACCGGAAGAATGCAAAGGTCCTGTAATCACGGCTGCACAGGTAAAAAAAAACACACTCTCCAAAGCCAAGAAACACAGCATCCATGGGACCAGACAACATCCCAGGCTGCATTCTACACAAACTACAGAACGAACTGGCACCCCACCTAAGTACCATGTTCAATCATAGCCTCACCTCAGGCCTTGTGCCTGCTGAATGACGCACAGCAACAGGTATCCCACTCCACAAGGGAGGAGCCACCACGGACCCTGGGAACTACCACCCCATTAGGTTGACGAGCCTGGTCTGCAAGGCCATGGAATGTATCATCATGGAACTTATAAACAAAGACATTGGTAATCTCCAAATTCTGGACCCCACCCAGTTCGGGTTTGTAAAAGGCAGATCATGTCTCCTAAACCTGATTGACTTCTTTGAAGCAGTCACCAAAGCCGTAGACAAGGGTAAGGTGGTTCACACAGCCAATCTAGATCTTGCCAAGGCTTTCGACACCATCCCCCACTCTGGAATTATAGATAAACTCACTAAACTAGGTATAAATCCCTATGTCACAAGATGGGTTGCCAACTGGCTCACTGACAGAACCTACACTGTAAAACTAGCAGACTCCAAATCTGACTTCAAATCAGTGACAAGTGGAGTACCACAGGGTTCAGTCCTGGGTCCTCTCCTGTTTGGTATCTACTTCTCTGAAGTACAGGCTAACACAGAAGGTCTTTGGCTAACGAAGTTCTCAGATGACTGCAAACTAGGAGCCATAACAAAAGGGCTTCACTGAGACAGATGCCTGGTGTCAAAGCCATGGCCTTAAGCTCAATGCCAAAAAGTGCATTGTCATCCCCTTTGGTAAAAACTCTGTACCCATGAACTACAACATAGGCGGTAGTATACTTAACACCAAAAGTGTGATAAGAGACCTGGGGAGACAGGTGGACAGTAGTCTCTCCTTTGAGAATCACATCGCCACAGTAGTCAGGAAATCCTTCTACGTGGCACACCTCATCACAAAAGGTTTCTCATCCACAAAAAAAGAGGTCATTGTTCCCCTCTACTCCTCAATTATTAGACCCATTATAGAGTACAACGCCCCTTTTGGTATGTACCTCACAAAACATCTACAACAACTGGAAAGGCTGCAGAAATACCTCACAAAGAGGATTACCGGCTTCAAACAGATGCCCTACGCAGACCGACTCAAAAAACTCCAGCTTTACTCCATCACATATCGCCTACTCAGAGGTGATCTCTGCCTAACATACAAAGCTATGTCAAACCCAGAGCTCTTGGACATGCTCCACTTAAAGAAATCCCAATCCCTCCGAGCTACACACACTAGGGACCTAAAGCTTGTCACCACAATAAACAGAACATGTCGGAGGGATAGATTCCTGTCCCAGAGACTTCCCATACTTTGGAATAAACTACCTATCTATATCAAACAAAGCTCCTCATTAGCACTCTTCAAGAAAAATCTTGATGATTGGATGGGAAACAGGAAATTCACCCAGGGGATCACCTCTGTGGCTCTGCTCGACAGTGGCATAGGAAAATAATTTTCTTGGGTGGCAAAAGCCAGGGTATCTTTTTGGCTGGGCTTGTATAGGCCCCAGGGCCGATAGCCTAGTACCTACCTATGAACCTAAGTTGGTGTAATATTCATCTCATGCCAGTAGCCTTTTAGTACTTAAAATTACCATAATCTTTTTTTTCCTCTTCTATCACTATTGGAGCTCCTCTTGCAATTAATATTAAGTACTTTTCCTTTGTCCTATATATTCATCTGAATAACCTTCTTGAAATCCTGTCTTTATGAAATTCACATGCACAGTTCTTTCCAAATGTGCCTCCTATAGCATACCTATTTGCACTCTACATTTTTAATATATACAAAAAAGAAACGATATTGAACTATATCTATGAGACCATTTACATTTAAAGTTGATATAAAACATGTTGTCACTATGTTATTTTTCCTACCTGTTATGTGTAACAGCCTTAATTTAATGTGTAGTTTCAGCTTTTGTGTTACATGTATACACTGGAAGCTTGATCTTTTGTACATTTGTTTCTTGTATCTATTTGAACCTATGTCACATCTTACAAAACTGGGTTTTAGTGAAAACGATAAAAAAAATAAATAAATAAAAACACAACCCCCCCCCCCCAAGAACACTCCTAAAACCTATTAACTTAACACAAAAAACTGTGTGCATCCTCCTAAGAGGAGCAACTGTCCCAGACTGACAGCCAAACTCACAAACTTGGATTAACCTATTATTCACGCTAAGACAAATGGTGCACAGCCCTGTGCTTCTGCTTCCACTAAGTGCCGTCTGTTTTTGTCTTACCTCTATTCCTCACCCAGATTTAAAAAACTCTTTAATGCTTTCAGAAAAAATTACCTCCTAGCCACTGAAAGAATGTATACTGTTTTTATTGCCCTTTATCAGACTGTTCCATACAGATACGAAAACCAGATACACAATTGCTTCCACAAGCATTCCCTTATTTGCTAGAGGAAATTTTATTATATTTAGTGTTCTTTTTTAATTACTTGCTTCTCCTTAAAACTTGTTACTAGATCAAGTCAAGGGCCTTGATCCAAGTCATTCCATTACGCAAGAGTAAGAAAAAAAAAACGCATCAAATTTTCTTTTATCCAGACTTTTTTTTTTTTTTTACATTGTAGTGCCTACGATACATAAAAGTGAATAAGGAGAAAGAAGAAAAGAAAAAAAAAAGGAAGAAAACAGGAGCAAGTGTTCACTTTAGTATCCCTATTACACTTGAAAATAAATGAGAAAGTTTTACTTTATAGCATGCAGTTTATGCCATGCATTATCAAATGCAACACATTACGAACAAGATTTTGTTTTACTTGCAGTTAACTCTTTCCTTCCTCTTCCCCCTCCTATGTATTCTTCCAAACATTGATGACAAGAAGTAGGGCATACGCTTTAGAGTCCCATACAAGTTTAACAGTCAGAGAAGTCCAACACTTCCAGGTTTTCTTGTCCTGTTATGTTTTGCAAAGATAATTAATGCTTTGTAATCCTTTATTTATTTGAAGTTATGTACTTACCATAATTTGGTTTCATTGCTGTCCAATTTCATTATGCATCACAAATGGGTCTGAATCCAACTTAACCATTTCTTTCAGACATATGATACAAGCCTCAAACTCCTCCCCGTCACATAATGCCTCACTCCTCTTCAAAGCCTCAGATCGAGTTTGCTGCCCCTTCTTCAAGATGTATCCCAAAGATAGTGATACAGAGACAAAAGATCTACTGGAGTCCAAATTAGGGACCAGTGGGTTCCATAATCCTCTAGATTCCTCTCAGCCATACAAGGAAGGGGGGAAGACGGTGGTAAGTGATGCATAACGAAACTGTACTACACAGACACCAAGTTACGGTAAGTACATAACTTCTAATCTGATGCTGCCCACTTCATTATGCATCACGAATGGGTCAGAGTCCTCAGCTATATAAACCCTGGGAGGACATCAAGGAAGGATATGCCTGAGCACCACACAACCAAAGGATGCTCTGTTCCTGGAAATGATGTCCAGCTTGTAGTGAGAGACAAATGTATGGGCTGTGGACCAATTAGCTTCAGCACAGATTTCATCAAATGATGTTCTAGCAGAGAAGGCTGAAGAGGTCGAAATTGATCTGGTGGGTGAGCTCTAACTGGACAGGGAAGTTGCTTACCCTGCTGAGAATAAACCAGGGAAATACATTCCGTAATCCACTTAGCTAAAGTAATCTTAGAGACCGCTTGGCCCAACCTGTTTGATGAAAAGGCAATGAAAACTGCTCTGTGAGGTCTAGTTCTATGCAAGTAAAAACCTATTTGTCTGTGAACATCCAAAGAATGCAACATTTATTCCCCTTTATTGGAGTAACTGGGAAAAATCATAGGCAAATGAATGGTCTGCTTAATGTAGGCTTCTGATGCAATCATTGGAACGAAGGAAGGATTTGTCCTAAGAGAAACTCTATCCTTGAAGAAGGTTATGTACGGTGGTTGAGAAGACAGAGCTTGTAATTCTGAAACTCTTCTGGCTGACGTAATTGCCATAAGAAAGGCAGTCTTCCACAGCAAATACTTCAACTCACAAGAACTAGCAGGTTCAAAGGGTTTCTGGGTGAGACCTTGGAGTGCCAAAGTAAAATCCCAAGGAGGAGAAGGATCCTTGACTGGAGGTCTTTGATAAAACCCCTCTTTTACAAAAGCCAGACAAGAGTTTGGAAGAAAAGAGGACCGAGGAAAAACCAACTCCCTTCCCCACATGGAAATTTGTGATGGCCGCAAGTCGCACCTTTATGGTAGAAAAACTAGCTCCATCGTGGAAAAGTGACCTTAAGAACATAAGGATGTCAGAGATTGAAGCTGAAAAGGGGTCGATATTCCTTTGTGAAGCCCAGATGGAAAACCTTTTCCATTTGCTACAATACGCTTTCTTGATGGAGGGCTTTTGAGAGGCGAGGATAATTTCGCGGACAGGAGAAGGCAGTCTGGACTTTAGCAAGATCACTGGAAGTAGAGAAATAAAGCAGCTAGTTTGAGGAATCAAAAATTGGGGAATCTGTCATTCCGACAAATGGGAAATGCGATCCTGTCTTGGATCCAGTATCCATGGAGGATATATGCTGTGAGACTGCAAAACGGGAAACCACACCTGACGAGGTCAATGAAGGGTAATGAGGATAAATAGTCTTTAACCTGTTGGCCTCCTGTAGAATTTTGGTTATCAGGAGAATCAGAGAATAAGCATAAAGGAGACCTGGGGGCCGATCGTGGACTGAATTGTCCCTGGGTGACTCCCCTGCAGGGTGGATCAGAGCAAAGCCCCTGCTGTACTTGTTGGTTAGGGGCAGGCAAATAGCTCACAGCAAGGTTGGCCCCAATGGCTGAAAATCTTGTTCACTACTGACTGATTCAGGGACCACTCATGAAGACTCAGTATTGACCTGCTCAAACTGTCCACCAGAATGTTGGATTCTCCCAGGATGTGCAATATAATGAGAAAGCGGTCTGAATCAATGCCCAATCCCAGATCCTCATGGCCTCTCTGCAGAGAGGGTAAGAAAGTGCTCCTCCCTGCTTGCTGATGTACCATAACACCGACATGTTGTCTGTCAAGACTGCAATTATCCCCAGAGAAAGGCAGTCCTGAACGGCTTGCAACACAAAACAAGGCAAAAAACACTCATCTCCAGGATCCTTATGTGCAATTTGGTCTCTGTAGGGGACCACATGTCTTAGATCATCCTTCCCTCAAAATGCCACCCATCCCAACAGGGAGGCTTCCGTGGTCACTGTGGCCAAAGGAGGGGGAAGGACAAGCGCCTGCTGAGATGAGGATAGTCTGTAAGCATCCACTAACGTAGGTGGCACCTGCAAATCAAAGTAAGCTTGACTGGGGTTGATAAATGGTGGCACCGAATGGACCATTGTACTGCCAGAGTCCACTGGAGAACTCACAAAGAACCTAACTAAGGGCACCAGAAAGATGGCGGCCGACATGGAATGCAAGGCTACGAGAACCAGGCGAGCTGGAGGAGATAACATGTCTACTAGGCACTGAACCTGCTGCCTGAAAGACGATATCCTCTGTAAAGGAAGAGCTGCATCTTGCATGACCACATTCAACTGAGCCCGATGTATTCGATGTCCTTTACTGGGACCATCTTGAATTTTGCAATGTTCACTGTGATTCCCAGGTGGCAGAACAGGCACATCACCTCAACTGCCCAAGAATAGTTGCTGTATTGTGGGTGCCATTACGAGCCAATCACCCAGATAGGGAAACACCTGGAATCCTTTCAGATGGAGATGAGCTTTGATTACTGCTATACATATGGTGAACACCCAGAAGACAGTGGTGTGGCCAAAGAGCAGTGCTCTGAACTGGCAGTGATCGGCCGCCAGCCAAAAGCTTAGATATCTCCTGGAGTATCTGTCTATATTGATATGATAGTACGTGTCCCTGGAGATCCACTGAGCACATCTAGTTATCTTTGCGCATGAGCAGCAGAATGGACTGTACTGTAACCATGCAGAACTTCATCTTCTTGACAAATAGATTCAGACTGCTCAGATTCAGTATGGGTTGAAGGTCCCTGGTCTTCTTTGGCACCAAAAAGAAGTACAAGTTCCGCATCCTTGTTTTTCAGTTGGGACTTGCGAGATGACTCTTGTTTAGAAGTGTTTGTACTTCTAGAAGAGGACTCTTCCTCTGACTGGGTGGAATGTCGGGGAAACGATCCCTGATGTGGGGAGGAGGAAGGGAAAAGGGAATATATTAACCTCTGGAAATTTTGTAACACCCAGTCGTCATTTGTTATGTCTGTTCAGGCTGCTGGGTGTAAGGATAGTCTACTCCAATTGCCTCCAGAGTAGGAAAGTTGGGCAGCGCTTCAGTAGCGATGAAACGGCCTGTCAGAGAAGGGTTGCCTGAAGCCCTGGTTCTGTTCAGCCTCCCTCCCTCTGGAGCGGCGTCTACCATTGAATCCTTACCCTCTACCCCTAGAAGAGGATTCATCTTGGAATCAAGAAATGGTCCTTGTGATTTGTGGAATCAACATCATCTTCCCACTTCGCTGGTTCCTGGAAAAAGTCAAATGTGGGGAAGAAAACTTGATCCCTATGGCAGACAAAGTCTTTCCTTCCTGTTCACTGTGGGTAGAAGTCTCCTTAACTGACAGTCCGAAAAAAGAGGAACGGTCAAAAGGGGCGTTGATGAACAGTGTCTTGAAGAAGTCCGCAAACCTGCACAGTCTCATCCAGGCACGTCTCTTAAGGGCTAAGCCTAAAACAGCCACTCAATAGGTTCCCTCTGCCATGTGGGAGATTAGCCTCATCAAGGAATTAGCAACAGAAACCATGGTGTCCAGCTGTGTGGAAACCTTCTTGAAGTTTTCTTCTAACAGCAACTGCATCAGAGAGGTGGAAATTTCCTTCACCAAGTCTCTCTGGAGGCGTGTGAAGTGTGCCAGGTAATTCAATGCTCTCAGTAAAAAGGTGCTGAGGCATATACTCGCTTTCCCATGCCTGTCCAAAGTGCGAGGCAGTTTATTCAGGGGGTGGACAGTAGAGCTCTGTTCAGCAAGCTCTTTCTTGGGGGCTGCCAACACCACAATGACATCAACCTGGACCCCTGTACTCCAGAAGGGACAATCTTTTGGGAACGAATAAGGTACTTTATCTGTGTGCTTCGGGTCTGGTTCCATGGTGTCAGTTTCCAAGCTCAGTAAGCAATGAGGTCAATAAGTTGGTCCACCGACTGGGTCACCCAAGATGTAGATGGCCCTCTCCCAAATGCAACCAGGAACATGGACTCCTCCGAGGAAGGCAGTTGGGAAGACCATCCTTTTGCTTCAGGATTTCCAGCATATCTCCAAAGGAGATATTGTCTGGTTGAGATCTGGGGGGACCCTTACCCTTCATCAAAGTCAGCGACCTCTGTCAAACACTTCAAGGGGGAGTCAATGTGCTTCCTCTTGCACTGACGCTTCCCAGGGGACTTCCTCAGTGGGGTACTCAGGGGAGGACTCCGAAGACAAGGGAACCCCTTGCTGAGGGGTAGGCTGAAGGCTCTCTGGGAGGGGCTGACCATCAATTGGACATATGGGAGCAAAGAGGATTGAGTAGGGCCTGGCAGAGGAAGCACGGTGTCTTGAGGCGTTGAGAAGGCCCTTTCTGCCCCCTTGAATGCACAGGATGCCGGGAGAAAGTACAGTTTTGTACCTACCATAAATGTAGATGTTCGAGTGTTCACACTGCTGCAGTCATTACACTTGGGTTATCCTGCCGTCAGGCGGTCCCGCAGTTGGCCAGAGTTCCAAAGTCTTGGTCCGGCGTCGGTTGCTGTCGCTTCTTCCCTGACGTCAGTGTGCCAGGGGTATATAAGATGCATCCAACTCAATTTTCTTCAGTTTTTCTTGCCCCAGATGTCAGGTGCCCCCAAGTAGGTAGGCAATACATATTGCTAATAAAACATATAACAAAAATAAAAGGAATACCTTCAGTTACAAGCAAATACACCACAAAGGTTGTACAGGATAGAAAGGAATAGGTAAGACTAGTTAGGTTAGAGGGGATGGAGGGAGGGTAACCTGGACTGCAGCAGTGTGAACACTCGAACATCTACATTTATGGTAGGTACAAAACTGTACTATGTTCATCGTGTTACACTGCTGCAGTCATCACACTTGGGTTGAATCCCAAAGCTAAGGATGGGTCGTGGAGTTAAACAGGGTTTGGAGAAACTAGGAGGCCCTGCAGAACAGCAGAGGCAAAGCCAGCTCTAGTCTTAGAGTATAGAGGTAAATGATAGTGTTTGGTGAAGGTGTGCACTGAGCTCCAAGTTGCAGCTTCCAAAATATCCTTGGTTGGTACCCCCCTGAGAAAGGCTGTTGATGTAGGTGTAGCCCTGGTGGAGTGGGACCTAATGCTAGCAGGTACCGGGTTTCCCATGATGTGTGTAGTAGAAACGTATACAATATCCTATCTATTTTGAAATGGTCTGTTTTGAGATGGCTTTTCCTTGTGATCCTGCAGCATAGGATACAAAAAGCTGGTCAGACTTTCTGAAAGCCTTAGTTTTATCCAAGTAGTAACGTAACTGCCTGTGAATGTCCAAAGAGTGCAGGAGTCTTTCCTCCTTTGTTCTGGGGGTTTGGGAAAAGTTGGGTAAATGAATAGTTTGGTTTAGGGCCACACTGGATAACACCTTTGGCATAAAGGAAGGGTTAGTTCTTAGAGCGACTCTGTCTTGATGAAAAATGAGGAAAGGCCCCACTGCCATTAGGGCCTGTAGCTCTGAGACTCTTCTAGCTGAAGTTATTGCTAGCAGCAGGGCAGTTTTCCATGATAGAAACTTTAAATCAGCTGAAAAAGCTGGTTCAAAGGGCGGCAATGTAAGTTTTTCCAGAACAAAGTTGAGATCCCAAGTTGGTGTTGGTGCTCTCCTGGGCGGTCTTATGTTCTTAGCCCCTCTGAGTTACTGTCTTAGGAGTGGATGTGAAAATAAAGGAGGATCCGTGTTGTAGTGAGCTGAAATCGCTGAGGCGTGGATCTTAACAGATGAAAAAGAAAGTCCTTTGTGCAACATCTCCGTTAAATATTGTAGAATCTGAGGAATGTTTGGAACAAGGGGATTTTGACCTTTAGCCTGGTTCCAGGTGCAAAATCTTTTCCATTTGTCTGAATAGGCTTTCCTGGTGCTGGGCCTCCTGGCCTCCAGAATGACATCCATAACAGCTTTAGATAGAGGTATTGGCTGGTTGTTTAGGTAATTTGCCATGCAGCCAGATTTAAAGTCTTGAGCTGGCTGTGTAGAATATGATTGTTTTGCTGAGTGAGCAGGTGAGGAATTTGGGGTAAAATCCATTGTGGGCTGTGGGCCATGTTCCTTAGTATTGGATACCAGTGCTGGCGTGGACAGTCTGGAGCAATGAGTATCATTCATGGCCTCTCTAATCTGACTTTCAGCAGCACCTTTGCTAGAAGAGGCAGTGGAGGAAAGGCATACACTGTTAATGTTTTCCAACTGAATGAGAGGGCGTCCACTTTCCAAACTTGTGGGTGGAATGTCCTTGTGCAAAATTTTTGAAGTTGTTAGTTTTGGGGGTTGGCAAACAGATCTATGTCTGGGCGTCCCCATTTTTGAGTTATCATTGCAAATACTTGTGGATCTAGTTGCCACTCGTGTGGATCCTTGATGTTTCTGCTTAGGTCGTCTGCCAATGTGTTTTTCTTTCCTGGCAGGAATTGTGCTTGTAATTGAACTTGGTAAGTCAGTGCTGTGTTCCACAAGGTCATTGCTTGCCTGCAAAGGGGGTAGGAGTGTGTGCCCCCTTGCTTGTTTATGTACCACATTACTGGGGTATTGTCCGTCTTTATTAGGAGTTGTCCTGGATGTAAGAGGTCCTTGAAAGCTGTTTGTGCATTCTGTACAGCTAGCATTTCTTTCTGATTGATATGCAGATGCCTTTGATCTGTAGGCCATTTGCCCTGAATGCACTGTCCTGCCATGTGTGCTCCCCAGGCATAGTCCGATGCATCTGTTGTTATAGTTTGCCTGGCTGTGGGTAAGGTAAAAGGCTGACCCTTGTTGAGGTGACATGCCTGTGCCCACCATAGAAACTCCTGTTGAAGGCAGGGAATGAGTGGAATCATTGTTTCCAAGCTGTGGCTGTGCTGAGTCCATACACTTTTCAGGTACCATTGTAATTTCCTCATATGCAGTTTTGCAAATGGTATTAGTAGTATTCAAGATGCCATGAATCCCAAGGCCTGCAGAATTTTTCTTGCAGGGAGTTGGGTCTTTGTTGACATCATTTTGAAGTATTGAGTCAGCTGTTGTTGCTTGTCTGGCATGAGAAAAGCCATCTGGGCCATTGTATTCAAGCTGGCATCCAGGAATATTATGTTCTGTGAGGGCATTAGTTTTGATTTCTTTTCATTTACTGTGTACCCTAGGCAACTTAAAAGGTGTCTGACAAACGCCAGATGCTTTAAAAGAATGTCCTTGCTTTCTGCTTGAATAAGGCAGTCCTCCAGGTATGGGTATACTTGAATTCCTCATTGTCTGCAGTATGCAATTACTGGTGCCAGGCATTTTGTGAAGACCCTGGGCGCAATAGATAAGCCAAAGGGCAGTGCAGAGAATTGATAATGGGTTGAACCTGCAATAAAACAGAGGTATCTTCTGCAATTTTGTCTGATAGGGACATGCAGGTATGTCTCCTTGAGATCCAACGTTACTAGCCAGGCCTCCTTGCCGAGCATGGGAAGAAGCTGCTGTAGTGTTAGCATCTTGAATTTGGGTACTTGCAGATAAGTGTTTAGAATTGAAAGGTCCAGAATGGGTCTCCAGGCTTTGTCCTTTCTGGGGACTAGAAAGAGTCTTGAGTAAAATCCTTGTCCTTGCTCCTGTGTAGGTACCTGTTGAATGGCTCTCATGTCCACGAGAGTTGCAATTTGATTTTGTGCCTCTGCCCATTGATTTGGTGGCAGGTTTGGCATTCCTTATATCCTTGGCAAGGTGTGAAAAGTACAGTTTTGTACCTACCATAAATGTAGATGTTCGAGTGTTCACCCTTGCTGCAGTCATCACACTTGGGTTATCCTGTCGTCAGGCCTGAGTTCCAAAGTCTTGGTCCGGCGTCGGTTGCTGTCGCTTCTTCCCTGACATCAGTGCGCCAGGGGTATACAAGAGGCATCCAATGCCATTTTCTTCAGTTTTTCTTGGCCCAGATGTCAGGTGCCCCCCAATAGGAGGTAACTACCTACTATCAATTAAAAATGTGAAGAACAGACAAAGCATACCTTCAGCAGTAAGCAAATACACAACCAAGGTTGTATCAGACATAACGGCATAGAGAGGTTCAGCTAGGTGAGAGGGGATGGTGGGAGGGTAACCTGGAGTGCAGCAGGGTGAACACTCGAACATCAACATTTATGGTAGGTACAAAACTGTACTATGGTCATCGTGTTACCCTGCTGCAGTCATCGCACTTGGGTTGAATTCCAAAGGTAAGGATGGGTGGTGGAATCAAATTGGGTTAGAAGGAGCTAGTAGGCCCTGAAAAACTGCAGTGGCAAAGCCAGCTCTAGTCTTAGAGTAAAGTGGTAAGTGATGGTGTCTGGTGAAGGTGTGTACTGAACTCAAAGTTGCAGCTTCCAGAATATCCTTGGTTGGTACCCCCCTAAGAAAGGCTGTAGATGTAGCTGCTGCCCTGGTTGAGTGGGGCCTAATGCTAGCAGGAACCGGTTTACCATGATGAGTGTAGCAGAAACGTATGCAATGTCCTATCCATTTTGAAATGGTCTGTTTTGAGATGGCTTTTCCTTGTGATGCTGTTGCATAGGATACAAAGAGCTGGTCAGATTTTCTGAAAGCCTTAGTTTTATCCAAGTAGTAACGTAATTGTCTATGAAAGTCCAAGGAGTGCAGGAGTCTTTCACCTTTGTTCTGGGGTTTGGGAAAAAGGTGGGTAAATGTATAGCTTGATTTGGGCCACACTGGATACCACCTTTGGCATAAAGGAGGGATTAGTTCGTAGAGAGACTCTGTCTTGATGAAAGATGAGGAAAGGCTCCACTGCCATTTAGTGCCTGTAGCTCTGAGACTCATCTGGCTGAAGTTATTGCTAGCAGTAGGACAGTTTTCCATGATAGAAACTTTAAATCTGCTGAGAAAGCTGGTTCAAAAGGAGGTAGTGCAAGTTTTTTCAGAACAAAGTTGAGATCCCAGGTTGGTGCTCTCCTGGGTGGTCTTATATTCTTGGCCCCTCTGAGGTACTGTCTTAGGAGTGGATGTGAAAATAGAGGATGATCCGTGTTGTAGTGAGCTGAAATTGCTGAGGCGTGGATCTTAATAGATGAAAAGGAAAGTCCTTTGTGCAACATATCAGTTAAATATTGTAGAATCTGAGGTATGTCTGGCTCAAGGGGAGTTTGGCCTTTAGCCTGGTTCCAAGCACAAAATCTTTTCCATTTGTCTAAGTAGGCTTTCCTGGTGCTGGGCCTCCAGGATGACATCCGTAACAGCTTTTGATAGAGGCGCTGGCTGGTTGTTTAGGTGATTTGCCATGCAGCCAGATTTAACGTCTTGAGCTGGCTGTGTAGAATCTGACTGTCTTGCTGTGTGAGCAGGTGAGGAATTTGTGGTAAAATCCATGGTGGGCCGCGAGCCATGTTCCTTAGGAGCAGGTACCAATGCTGGCGTGGCCAGTCTGGAGCAATTAGTATCATTCGTGGCCTCTCTGATCTGACTTTCAGCAACACCTTTGTTAGAAGAGGCAGTGGAGGGAAGGCATATAGTGCCAATGTTTTCCAACTGAATGAGAGGGCGTCCACTTTCCAAGCTTGTGGGTGGAATGTCCTTGTGCAAAATTTTTGAAGTTGGTAGTTTTGGGGGTTGGCAAACAGATCTATGTCTGGGCATCCACATTTCTGAGTTATCATTGCAAATACTTGTGGATCCAGTTTCCACTCGTGGGGATCCATGATGTTTCTGCTTAATTCGTCTGCCAATGTGTTTTCCTTTCCTGGCAGGAATTGTGTTTGTAATTGAATTTGGTAAGTCAGTGCTGTGTTTCACAAGGTCATTGCTTGTCTGCATAGAGGGTAGGAGTGTGTACCCCCTTGCTTGTTTATGTACCAGATGACTGTGGTATTGTCTGTCTTTATTATTAGCTGTCCTGGGTGTAAAAGGTCCTTGAAAGCTGTTAAGGCATTCTGTACAGCTAGCATTTCTTTTTGATTGATGTGCAAATGCCTTTGATCTGTAGTCTATTTGCCCTGAATGCACTGTCCTGCCATATGTGCTCCCCAGGCATAGTCCGATGCATCTGTTGTCATAGTTTGCCTGGCTGTGGGTAAGGTGAAAGGCTAACCCTTGTTGAGGTGACATGCCTGTGCCCACCATAGAAACTCCTGTTGAAGGCAGGGAATGAGTGCTATCACTGTTTCCAGGCTGTGGCTGTGTTGACTCCACACACTTTTCAGGTACCATTGTAATTTCCTCATATGCAGTTTTGCAAATGGTATTAGTAGTATGCAAGATGCCATGAATCCAAGGCCTGCAGAATTTTTCTTGCAGTGAGTTGGGTCTTTGTTGCCATTATTTTGAAGTATTGAGTCAGTTGTTGTTGCTTGTCTGGCGTGAGAAAAGCCATCTGGGCCGTTGTATTCAAGCTGGCACCCAGGAATATTATGTTCTGTGAGGGCACTAGTTTTGATTTCTTTTCGTTTACTGTGTACCCTAGGCAACTTAGAAGGTGCTTGACAAACGCCAGATGTTGTAAACGAATGTCCTTGCTTTCTGCTTGAATGAGGCAGTCCAGGTATGGGTATATTTGAATTCCTCTTTGTCTGCAGTATGCAATTACTGGTGCCAGGCATTTTGTGAAGACCCTGGACGCAGTAGATAAGCCAAAGGGCAGTGCAGAGAATTGATAATGGGTTGAACCTGCAATGAAGCGGAGGTATCTTCTGCAACTTTGTCTGATAGGGACATGCAGGTATGCCTCCTTGAGGGCCAACGTTACTAGCCAAGTCTTCTTGCCCAACATGGGAAGAAGCTGCTGTAGTGTTAGCATCTTGAATTTGGGAACTTGCAAGTAGGTGTTTAGAATTGAAAGGTCCAGAATGGGTCTCCATGCATTGTCCTTTCTGGGAACTAGAAAGAGTCTTGAGTAAAATCCTTGTCCTTGCAACTGTGTAGGTACCTGTTGAATGGCTCTCATGTCCATGACAGCTGTAATTTGTTTTTGTGCCTCTGCCCATTGATTCGGTGGCAGGTTGAGCATTCCTTTTATCCTTGGTAAGGTGTGAAAATGGAATCTGTACCCTTGTGAGATAATGCCCAGGACCCATTTGTCTTTTGTGATGATGTGCCAGTTGTCGGCAAAAAGTGCTAACTTTCCTCCCAAGGGAGCTGCCAGTAGAGTTTTGCTTGGCAGTTTGATGGTTAAGTCATTGTGTATGTCTTCTAGTAGTTTGGGGCCTGTCTTCTCCAACCTTCTGGGTAGTGGTACCCCATTGGCGAAGCTTGTAAGGGCCTTGTGGCTGACCTTTGCCCCTTGGACATCTGTATTTGCCCCCTCTGTGGTCTGTCAGTAGCTGGAAAGGACCAATTTTTTGTTGGCCAATTTCTGCTGAAACGAGGGGCTTGTACCTGTAAAACATCCTTGACCGTCTGCATAGACTTTGCCTTATCCTCCATTTTCTTTAAAACCTCCTCTGCTTTGACACTAAATAAGACATCCTGTTGTAAAGGTGCATCCAATACTTTTGCTTTAACATGATCAGGCAGGGTTTGTTCTTTTAGCCAAGCATGTCTACGTATAACAGACCCAGCCACAGCTGCTCTGCCAGAAGCTTCCAATGAATCAAATCCACATTGTAAAGTATGTTTGCCCACCTGCTCAGCTGCATGCAACAGATCCTGCATTTCCTTGAAATCAGACTGTTCAGAATGTGTGTTCATCTTTTGTCTTAATTGAGACATTAGGAATTGCTGATATTTTAGCATGTGAAATTGACAATTTAATGCCCTCATAGATACAGTAGCTGAGGTATATACCTTCTCCCCCCACATAACCAGTGCTCTGGAGTCCCTTTCAGAGGGTACAGGATTTTTAGCCATGGAAGCCTTAGCCCCTTTGGGACCCTGGGAAATAGTTTCTGGGTCAGCAACAGGGCTTTTACAAAGGAATTTGTGAGAGTCAGGTACTCTGTAGTATCTGTCTGGTTTGGCTGGAGCAGGAGGTAGAGAGTCTGGATTTAGACTAGATTCCAAGTAATCATCCACGATGTCTAAAACTGGAGGGACAGCAAGTGGTCTGTGCTGTGGAAGTCAAAGGAACTCTTGGAGCCTTTTCTTTGAATCGGAGTAATCCTGACCTTCCCAGTGGAAATGTTCCCTCATGGTATGTAAGGTTTCCCCAAAGGAAAAGTCTTCAGGGGAAAATGCTGAGGGAATAGAGTCTTCAGCATCAAAGTCTTCATAAGGGGGAAAGGAGTAATCCTGTTCCTCAGAGGAGTCTGAGGAAATAGAAACCTGATCAGAGGAGGCATAATCCTCCTCTTGTCTTGGCCTTTGGTCTGGAGGTGGTTGGGAACCTCTCATTAGGGTAATCAAATCTTCAGCCATCTTAAGTATCCGTTTCTTAGGCATGGGGCCTTGAGCTGGAGACTGATGTACAGTCTTCTTAGGTTTTAATGGAGTTTTAAGCTTGGCATAAGATTTCATGGTGAAAGTAGTCGGTCTGAAGACACCTTCTGCACCCGAAGGTGTTTCCACAGCACTGGTTGCTCCTTCTGCTATGTTGTCGGTAGGGCCTAATGAAGACGGCTGCGTCGGCCTAGTACTCTCAGTTTGAGAATCCGAAGCGGAGTGGGGCTCCAGTTCTGCGGTAGTCAGGGGCTGCGTAGATGCCTCACTGAAAACCTGAGAAGCAGCAGCAGGCCCAGCAGAGGCCTCGGTTCTAAGCTGCCTGTCCTTATCTTTGCGTTTTTTATGCATGCCGGTCGTCGGTTGCTCCGACGGCATGGTATAATTAAATTTCCTACCGAAATAGTGTCGAGCAAAATCAAAGCGACGCTTGATAGTTCGCTTATTGAACCTAGCGCAAAACCGACAACCAGTGACGTCATGGTCTGGGCCTAGGCAAGGTATACAATAAGAATGTAAGTCCTTATGAGGTATTTGCTTCCCACAAGAAATGCAATTGTTAACTTTTCTGACATCGGACTGAGGCAAGAAAAGGTTCCCCAACGGGATACTTAGCTTTATTGAAGACTTCGGTCTAAAATTCGATTTGAAAATCTCAGGAGTCGGCCGACTGGCACCTGCGAACTGCTTCTGCTTCGGGCACCGCGCGGCAAGAAAGACTGAAGAAAATGGCGTAGGATGCATCTTACATAACCCTGGCACACTGACATCAGGGAAGAAGCGACAGTAACCGACGCCGGACCAAGACTTTGGAACTCTGGCCGACTGCGGGACCGCCTGACGGCAGGATAACCCAAGTGTGATGACTGCAGCAGTGCAACACGATGACCATCCTGTCTCCCCACCCCAGAGGCCGAAGCCCTTAAGGGAGAGAGAAGAGGCTACCATGGATCTGACATCACCAGAGGGCACTGGACCAGAGCTGAAGGCTGAGGCCCCCTCAGTGGAAGGGATGGCTCTGAAAAAGTCGGAGGAGACACCAACTCCTCGGACCCAGTGTCTACCCCTATGAGCCGGGGCCCACTCTGGTCTGACAGAATTGGATCCAAGGTGGTCTGGGACAATGTCAGAGCCAGGGAAAGGAGTATACCACAATTTGACACAGGTTCACTTGGGATTACCAGACTATGACTCCGAAGCTGAACGTATCAAAGGAGGAGGCTGAGGTATCGGGGTCGGAGCTCTCACGGATCGAGCATGGGTCGGAGAAGGCAAAATCCCCAGCTGGAAACGGGCTTTAAGAAAACTCATCATCTGATCCACATCAGAGTGGGAGAGCCAAGAGGATTGACAGGACAGGGAAGAATGAGTCGACTGCACCAGTGACACGCTTACCTGGGCAGTATGAGCAGGGAAAGGGGACTTGCTCCAGTGTGGAGTACGAGTTTAAGACCTACGATCTGGGCGGGTGTGACTCAGGTTCCACTCAGGAGACGAGGAGCTACGGATCCTTACAACCTTAGACCGCTTCAAATGGCTGCTTTGACCTGAGGTCAAAGAATCTGGCAGGGCTGAAGGTTTGGTTGGCGCCGACTCTCCCGAATCCATGGGGCCTCTCGGATCTGGGGAGAAGTGAGGGAAGGATAGATCTGATGAGGATGGATCCGAAAGCTTCCTTCATTTTTCAGAAGCAGAAGTCTCCAGGGAAGCAGAGGCGAGCCGCTTATTTTGATGAGAAGTCTGGACTCCAGAGGAGGGAAGAAGCCTTCAGAAGATGAGCTTATTCCTCCCATCACCAAGAGCCCAGGGATTGAAGGCCAAGCAAATGTCGAACAGCATCTCCTAGTGCCCCAGACCCAAGCAATAAACAAACCTCTTGTGAGCGTCAGATTGGGAAATTTTATGCCTACAAGGGGCATACCTCTTAAAACCAGAGGGTTTTCTCCATTTTGTCTGATACGCTGTAAGCACTCACACAAGAACGCACACTCAGACACACCAACCACACACTAAAAACTCTAACTTAAAGAAAGTGGGAATTTCTGTTTTAATAAGGAGAAAGAGAAGAGAAAAGTGAAGGGGAAAGGAGAAAAATTAAAGGGAGGGAAAATACCTAACGCCAGTGAAAAAACTATAGCAACCTACAGATAGGGGAAGTAGAATTTAAATTTAAACTATTTATAGAAGGAAAAAAGAATCCTAAACAGAGAAATATATAATTCAAAGTATTTTACCTAACTGGAAAGAAGCTCAAAATCACTTCTGTCCATAATAGCCGCTACCGAGATCGGGGGGGGGGGGGTTGAAGATTATAAAAGAGGGAGGAGTTTGTGGTTCGGATCATATGTCTGATAGAAATGGCAGAGTTGGATCCGAGGACAGATCCAAAGACTCATTCATGATGCATAATGAAATGGACATCAGATTTATCGATTTCAGAGTTGCTGGTTTTCAGTTTCTTGATCTCCATCTCCCAAATCCAATCTCTGCTTCATTTCCAACGTACTCCTGGCTCTTCTAGTTAACTGTTGTGCTTTTTTCTCTCTCTCAAGTACTTTCCTTTGAAACACTGGAAAAGGTTTTCATTGGCACAGTCTCCCTACGGGCTTTATTACCAGAAGAACAAGCAGAAACTCCTTCTGTTCGATTCCTCACTTTTAAATGGACAAACTTTTTTATTTTCTCCTTATTGTGGTCTGCATCAAAAAATGACTTTGACCCTCCAGGAAAGAAAATTCTGAAAATAGCTGGATACAGCAACTTGAACCTCATGCCTGCTTCTTGACATCCCCCAATTACTGGAATAAATTTACCCCTCTTCTGCCTGGTGTACAGTGAGTAATATTTTCTACACACACTCTGTCTCCAACTTTTAGTACTTTGTGCTTCTGCCACAGTTTTGTCAGAATCAACTCTCTGCAGGCTAGGACTATATCTTTACTATTAAAAGTTTAAGCTGCTTTCTCATTTCCAGGTTTGGAGCATACACACGACATGCTCGTTCAATTAACTCCTGTTGTGGAATTCCAGTCCAGTTGCTTAAATGTGTTTTCATAAAATTAATAGTCTTCCATCCAGCTTCTCTGGTACAACAGAAAATCTTAGGTTTCCCTATGTGCTCTGTCCTCTAAATCTGCTATTTTTTGAAACATCTCTTCTTGAATAGTCTCATACTCAGCCAGCCTTTTCTTCATTTCAAGTTCTGATTTTTTTGCATTTTTATCACCTCATCTAAATATTTGTTTAAAGTTTCTTCCATTTTTCCTATCTTTTGTTATCCAAGTTGATGTACTCATTCAGTGTTTCATTTATTTTATTCAGCTCTGAGCACATTTGACCTATTTTTCCTTCAGATTACTATAAGTCATCTCTTGCACCAAAGCTGGAGCTTGCACTGCTTTTTGTTGAACAGATGCAGGATTCTTCCAATTCAGTGTTTTCTCCTCAACTTTTGTGAGTGATTTTCTTTCAGGCTCTCTGAATTTCCTTTTTGCTGGCATCCAGGCAGTGTACTTACTAGCCATTTACTGAAATTTACCCATAAAGACATGTTCATTGACTCTCATTTCTGAGTTTGTTTTCATACCAAGAGAGCCAAAATTAAGTTGTTGCTCAGTGTGCAGCCATCTTGGAAGTCTTAAGGTTATGAAATATACTTGAAAAATGCAATACTGCAGTCCAATATGAAGGACCAGAAAACCATTATTGATTAAGTTACTAATAGGGGCTTGAACAGAAAGTTATCCACAATGCACAAAAGGGGGTAGGTAGTATAGGTAGTAAAAGAAAAATACAGAGACAAATCATTGAGACTAATGGATTTGAAAGACCAGTGAATAGATGATAGAATGGGAAGATGCCAATAATTTATTTGGAGTGCAGGTTAGAGGCTGCCTTCCCTTATCAAGGACAAATATCAGAGTATAGGTAAAGAGAAAGAAATAGGGTGGTCCTAAAAGAAAAAACAGCACTGGTAGAGTTTTTAGAACAATCTACAAAGTACAGTTGTGTACACTTACCATAAATGTACATGTTCGAGTGTATTCACTGTTGCAGTCATTACATTTGGGTTATCTGTTTGCAGGTAGCCCTCAGTCGGCCTGATTAACAAAGTCTTCGGTCCTGTGTCAGTTGCTGTCCCTTCTTCCATGACGTCAGGTCGTCAGGGGTATAAAACATGCAGCCGACGCCATTACATCAGTTTTTCTTGCCCCAGATGTCAGGTGCCCCCCTAATGTTAAGCAATTAAATATATAAAAACAAGGATATATCGCAAACAAAAAAACAAATGCACCAAAAAGCTTTTAAGCATAGTAAAGGAAAGTAGAGGTATAGCCAAAAGAAGATGGGGGGTTGGTGGGACGGTAACCAGGACTGCAACAGTGAATACACTCGAACATCTACATTCATGGTAAGTGTACACAACTGTACTATGTTCTTCGAGTTTTACTGTTGCAGTCATTACATTTGCGTAGATTCCCAAAGCTGTGGTTGGGAGGAGGAACTTGGATGACATAAGGACCAGCTATAAGGCCCTGCAAGACTGCAATGGCTAAGCCAGCTCTGGATTTAGAGAAAATTGGCAAATGATAATGCTTGCTTAAAGTATGTACAGAACTCCAGGTAGCAGCTTCTAGGATGTCCCTGGTAGGGACAACTCTGAGAAAGGCTGTAGAGGTAGATGCAGCACTGGTGGAGTGAGGTCTGATCCCATGTGGGATAGGTTTTCCATAGCAGAAATGAATGCAATGGCCTATCCATTCAGAAATGGTTTGCTTTGAAATAGCCTTTCCCTCTGCCCCTGCAGCAAATGCCACCAGCAGTTGTTCAGATTTCCTTTGAGGTTTAGTTCTGTCCAAGTACAATCTAAGTTGTGCACCTCTAAGGAATGCAGTATCTGTTCCCCTTTGTTCTGTGGATTGGGAAAGAAGGTTGGCAAGTGAATGGACTGATTATGAGCCACACTGGATACCACCTTGTGAATAAAGGCTAAGTTGGTTCTGAGGGAAACCCTGTCCGCATGAAAGACGATGAAAGGCTCCACTGCCATAAGGGCCTGTAATTTAGATACCCTTCTTGCTGAAGTGATTGCTAAAAGGAAAGCTGTTTTCCAAGAAATAAATTTTTAGTCTGCATTAGCAGCTGGCTCGAAAGGAGGTAGAGTGAGTTTTTCCAAAACAAAGTTAAGGTCCCAGGCTGGGGTTGGAGCTCTCCTGGGTGGCCTCAAATTTTTGGCCCCTCTTAGGAACTGCTTGAGCAGTGGGTGAGAAGACGGCTGGTTCTGTGTTATAACGAGCTGAAATGGCTGAGGCATGGATTTTGATGGAGGAAAAAGACAGCCCCTGTGAAGCATCTCAGTTAAGTATTGTAAAATCTGAGGTAAATTGGGCGCTGCTGTGCTCATCCCTTGAGATTGGTTCCAGGCACAGAATCTTTTCCATTTTTCACCATAAGATTTTCCAGTACTAGGCCTCCTTGCCTCTAAAATGATATCCATCAAAGGTTTACTGAGGGATGGTAAAGGAGAGATTAGGTAATTAGCCAGGCTGCTAGGTTCAGTGTCAGAAGCTGAGG